>NC_036160.2:0-311254 GCF_900002375.2 Plasmodium berghei ANKA
AAACCCTGAACCCTGAACCCTAAACCCTGAACCCTAAACCCTGAACCCTAAACCCTGAACCCTGAAACCCTGAACCCTAAACCCTGAACCCTGAACCCTGAAACCCTGAACCCTGAACCCTAAACCCTGAACCCTAAACCCTGAACCCTGAACCCTAAACCCTGAACCCTAAACCCTGAACCCTGAACCCTGAACCCTAAACCCTGAACCCTGAACCCTAAACCCTGAACCCTGAACCCTAAACCCTGAACCCTGAACCCTAAACCCTGAACCCTGAACCCTAAACCCTGAACCCTGAACCCTGAACCCTGAACCCTGAAACCCTGAACCCTAAACCCTGAACCCTGAACCCTAAACCCTGAACCCTGAACCCTAAACCCTGAACCCTGAACCCTGAACCCTAAACCCTGAACCCTAAACCCTGAACCCTGAACCCTAAACCCTGAACCCTAAACCCTGAACCCTAAACCCTGAACCCTAAACCCTGAACCCTGAACCCTGAACCCTAAACCCTGAACCCTAAACCCTGAACCCTGAACCCTAAACCCTGAACCCTGAACCCTAAACCCTGAACCCTGAACCCTAAACCCTGAACCCTAAACCCTGAACCCTAAACCCTGAACCCTAAACCCTAAACCCTGAACCCTAAACCCTAAACCCTGAACCCTGAACCCTAAACCCTGAACCCTAAACCCTGAACCCTAAACCCTAAACCCTGAACCCTAAACCCTAAACCCTGAACCCTGAACCCTGAACCCTGAACCCTGAACCCTAAACCCTGAACCCTAAACCCTAAACCCTGTTTTTTCAAATAAAGAAACATATTATGATATCCATAATTCAATATAACTCTGGGTTATCAGGGCTTATATAATAGGCAATTATCATATAGAATAATATGGATTCATATATAATCAATATATATATTAATATATTCAATATGCTATTTTAATCATATTAAATCAATATTACACTTTATGGAAAAAATGTTATGCAACTCATTTCGTATTAATGACTATGCTCCTTTGGGGGTGTATATTTAGACTTAATTTAGAGATTAAACATACGAGTATAGTATATATATATTTAATCACCATTTATAGACAAATAAATATGATCAAATTATAAACAAATAATAACCCTGAACCCTAGAAATTTTAAAAGAGGGTATATTATATACCTATATATTTTTCATAGGATGGCGAAATATATTAAAAAAACTCAGAAATGAATGAATTGTTTACCAAATTTATTACCACAGAAGAGAGCTTTTCATGGTTTATTTCTTTTAAAAAAAATTATTTAATGGTCCGAGTACATACAATATATATAATCAATAATTCCATAAAAATACAACAATGAAATTTATTTACGACAATTTATTACATGCTATAAATAACAATTAGTATGTTTAGTTTCGCCACAATAAATTTTTGTTCATCATTCATATCTACGACAAGCAGCTATATATTATATATTATAGTTAAACAAATAAAACCAACACAATTAAAATGGAAAAAACATATATTTTTACATAGAGGGGGAGTGAAAATGGTTATTCAAAAATAATAAATAATAATATAAAATCCAAAATAAAATATGCAAAATTATATATAACTTTAATTAAGATGAAATAGCCACATATAATTTGCAAGTTCAACCATAAAAATAAATACATAGTCACGAAAACATTTAATAATTTTTTTAATATCATCACAATATTAATTATTATATTTTTTTAAAAAAGCAATGATATTTATAGCTATAGCAAATTTTTGTATAAAAATTAAATTAACTATTACAATACATATAAATACGTTTTTTTCTGAAAACTATATAAATATTTATACATAGTGTCACAATTTTCTGTATGCATGAAAAAAAAAATCAGAGTATTAGAGGAGTTATTAATTTTATATATTAAACAAAATTTATTTTAAATATTATTTTTTCATAACGTTTTTTTTAATTTATCATTTGAATTATTCATTTTTGCAAAAAGTATTGTTCTATCTCATGTAGGTTATCCTCATATATATTAATAATATTAAATATTAATTTATTATAATTATTCAGATTTATATCTTATTGTTTTCAGTTATATTAATATAAATTTGTTTTTATTTAATTTTATAATTAAAAAATATTTATAAAAATTCAAAAAACATTTATTTTTTTAACAAAATAATATATAAAATTTATTAAAAAAAATAGGTTCCCCCACTCAGATCACTCAATAAATTTTGGCAATAAATGTACTAATAATAACAATTCAAATTAATATCAAAAAATATATTCGTACATCCCCTCAGAATCAGAATGATAGCTGTTATATTAAACATTGCTATATTAACATTTTTGCAACATGGTACTAGTTACCAACAACCGGGCATAAAGTAAATATACAACATATAAAACTGAGTTATATATAAACTCATTCATATATATAACTTTGGTATTTTGTATATATATTATAAAATAAAAATTGCAAAAATATAATCATTTTCACATCTATTTTTTCGCTGACTTTATTTCCTATGACAAATACTGTTTTTGTACACAATATTATTATCATTTTCTTTCTCTTTGTATATATTATATATGATTTTTTTTTACAAACATTATACTTAGTTGTTATCACAATTTGACTCATGCAAATACCCCATATCAGAATATTAAACAAAATGGAGGGCCTTTAAAAAGAATTTTAAGAGCCATACCACAAGGATCGGACAATTCTTTACATGGTACAACTACTCAGGTGGAAGGTGAATTAGAAGGCATTAATCCTGAAACACATACATTATTGCCAGAATATTCTTTTCCTATTATTAATGAAATTATTCGTCGAGAATATTTATCACAGAATAATACTAATATCGGCAATAACGAGGCTATCATAATAAATTTGTTAACGAATCTCGCTAATGCTCATGCCAATAATAATGATAATGCTTTTAATAATGATAATGCTTTTAATAATGATACTGCTTTTAATAATGATATTGCTTTTAATAATGATACTGCTTTTAATAATGATATTGCTTTTAATAATGATACTCCTTTTAATAATGATATTGCTTTTAATAATGATACTGCTTTTAATAATGATATTGCTTTTAATAATGATACTGCTTTTAATAATCAAAATTTAAATACAATCCCTTATTTAGATTCTGATTTTATAATGGATCGTTTAAATTTAATTTATAGTATGGATGAACTTTGTGAATCCACTGTTAATAACATGCTCTCACAATATAATATTCTTTCAGACGAATTTGAACTAACTCAAGAAGAAAGACTTGCTATATGGAATCAATCTTTTAGAACAAAATTAGAAAGTGTGCTTAATATAGTTGTGCCGTCTTTAATAAATTATAATATGTCTACACCTTCCATAGAAGCTTATATTTTAGCCATCGTTGAGCGCGCAAAAATCGAATTTCAACTTTTTTTAAATTCAGCTAGAATAAATTTGGGAGCTTTGAAAAACTCCAATAATTCATATCAATCCCCACCGATAGAGGTATAAAAATTACCAATTTGTCACAATATTTGGAAACATAAAAAATATTGCAAAGCCACTATTACATATCATAATAATATTAATATAAACCACTTTGATACGCCCACAATCAGAGGATTTATTTACATATATTTATAATAAATTCTCTTAAAATTTTATAGACTTTGTTTTTTAATGTTTTATAATTTGATTAGATAAAATAATTATATTTATTGCATTTATTTTGAACCATCAGTTTATATATTTTTTTAATCATTGTTTGAAAAAAACAAAAATTAATTTTTTATAATTAATTTTTTGTAATTAATTTTTGTAATTAATTTTTTGTAATTAATTTTTTGTAATCAATTTTTTGTAATCAATTTTTTGTAATCAATTTTTTATATGTGCTTTAAAAAAAAATTGATTTAATTTTTAAGAAAAAACCCAAGCCATAAAAACAATAGATAATATAATGATTTTATAAAATATGCATCCAAAAAAAAGCATGTAACTTATACTTATTCCTTTTTCTACTTAACCATTTTAATTTGTCTATCCAAAAATGTATATTAAATACGTTGAACTTATTAATATTATTTAAAAAAAGTAAACTTATATTTGTAATACAAATATGGCTATAAATACAACAAATCTTTACATATTATTATACTTAAGAATAATGTATAATAAATATCAATATTAATTTATTATTATATACTACCATAAACCCTGAACCTTTACGACCTTTTTCATGTTTTTCCTTCCTTTCCTTCTACCCCAGTTTCTTATATTATGAATTGTAATAATTTAAAGTAGTGTTCTCTTCTAAGAACAAGTCGATTCCAATATTTGATCAATTGACCAATAAAACATTAACCAAAAATTAACAATAAAATATAAAAATTAAATAGTTTAACACATTTAACATTAATTTATATTAACACGAAATAAAATTCTTATAATTTATCAAAATATATTTCTTTATTGCTCCTTTTCAGAGTAATATTCATCCTCACTTTTTCTTACATATTTACACTTAATATAAATATTAAAAACTACAACTTATCCTTTATATATTTTAATAATTTATTTCCTATATATATTTAAAACAATTCTTTAAACTAATAAATGTTATCAAATTATAAAAAATTAAATGCAATGTAACACTTAACTCTACCCCCAATATGGGTTCCATAAACATAACCCTGACCCACAACATAAAAACTATATAAAATTATGCAAAAATTATTTCTAAATAGACAATTTCTTAAAATATATCAAGCATTATTACTATTCCTGAAACAGTTACTACTCTTCGAATCATATATTATAGTCTATTTTCTTCTTTATTTTTTTAGCTTTTCTCTTAAATATTGTTTTTGAACTCGTTTCCGAAATTCAAATAATGAATACTAATATAAAAACGGTAAGCATATGATTTTTTTGTTAACGTTTCCATATATATAATGAAAATTATTTTAAAATTCCTTATTATTTACCTTATAAGAAATTCCCCAAAAAATTGATATTGCACTAAATATCGATAAAACTGGGATTAATTTGCATACTATCGACGAACTTGATGAATGTAACTTCAGATGCTCGTTCAAAACCTTGTACATGATTTTGTATTGTTTTTATCATTGGAAGGAATGGTATATCGTTACATCCAACTTCATTACATTTATTTTTAAATCGTAATAATCATTTAATAAAGTATAAAATATTTGACTACATGAATTGTTTTCTGTAATACTAGAATCCTCATTAAGTTCTTTATATTTTGTAACAATTTTTTTAGCACAATCTAAATAATTCTTATTTGTTGGGGTAGTTGCATCAAATTCAGTATACATTTCACATAATAATTTAAATGCATCATAAAATTTAGACATATCTTTAGTACCAAAATTCATCAAATATTTTTTTTGATCTATAAGATCCTTATAACTATTATAGTCACTAACACCATTTATAGCCTTAATATACTCCTTACCATTATTTATATATTGATCATAAAATTCTTTTAGATTGCTGATATTGTCATGTGATTTTAGGTTTAACATATAACTTAACCATATGATAATGTAATGAACAAGATTGATGTTATAATGATTCATAAACAAATCAGAACTCCCAGACAATTGTTCAAACAAATATAAACATCCAGCATTAATTTTATCGGTATCACTATCAACAGTACAATACTCATTGAAAAGATCATCGTTTTCAATTTGATAGTTTCCGTCACCCCCAATTCATCGGAAATCGAATTCTTTAAATCAAGAAACACTCTATACTAAGAAAGCAGTTAAAAACAATTAATAAAAACGCGAATTATTAAAATAAAGTTTAATGATATTTATATATAATACAATATCAAAAAACGTAAAGGAAATTATTATTATTAAAAAATGCATATACTATTTTGTTATGCATTATAATGTGATTTTATTTTTTATTTGTAAATTGAGCAAAATCATGCTGTTTTATATGCACTGATCCAAATATGTGATGCGAATACCTTAACCCTACATATAGCAACTATCTGTAGTTAAATATATTATAAAATTTTCAATAATTAAATTAATATAGAATAATAAAATAATATTATTACTAAAAAAAGTTGCATTTATATTTATGATAATTAGCTAAATTATCTTAAATATAGTGTTGTTTAATAAAATTTTGATTAAATATAGATATGATGCATTTTATACAAAAAAGACTATTATTAATAAAATATGGTATAACTTTATTATAAAAATGAATTTAAAGTATGTTTGAAAATAGAAAATGAATATATTTATATTTTATGTCTTAATGATTTTAATTCTAAAACTTAAATACTGTATAAATCCAAAAAATAAAAAATCCTATTATTACTATAATCCTTAGAAGTATATAAATAATCGTTTTTTAAAATATATTAAATATTTATATATTTGTTTCATATAATATATAATATAGTTTTTTCTAAAATTATAACATTTATAAAATAAGTTGCATTGTTCCCTTTTTTAATTGATACGCATAATTTTAATATTATTTTTATATAATATATATCACTCCAATTATATTTTAACATTTTCAGTAACTTTATTTTTATTTCTATATACTTCAATTTAAAAATATACCTTATTGGGTAATTTTATAATATATTTTACGCATAATTTCCACTGTTAAAACAACAATTACCACTGAGCCCGTATTTATAAGTTTAAATAAATCTTTAAATGCATATTGTTTTTAAAATCATACTTCGTAAATGTTAAATATATAACATTTAAATAAGTATTGATGCTAATTTTAAAGTATAATAGAAAACTATGCGCAATTAGGTTATTATATTGTCCTTTAAGAGGAGAGAGATATGACATATTTTCTCTTTTAATATTTAAATTCAAATAAATATTCGCTAAATGTTCTACATAGTTATTCTATATCTTATATATTCTATTGTTATAGTTATCAATGTATATCTATTCAGATAATTTATTAAAAGTTCTATATTTTATTAATTTTATGATAAAAAAGTGCTATTTAAAATTTAAAAATGATGATTCATTAAACAATGATAGTATAATACGCGTTAATATGGAATAATAAAATGGAATTTAACATTAATTGTGTCTTTAACACTTTCTTCATTTATCCAGTTTTTTAGAATATAAAACCACATACCCAAATTGGATCTTTAACAAATATATAAAAAGAATACCCTTATAATGTATTATTATGTGTCTTTTCGAAAAAAATATTTAATTATATGAAATTTTCTCAATAAAACAATATTTCAATATTAATAAAGTATTTTATTAGGTTATATGTATAGGCATATAATAATGTTATTCTATTTATCATATTATTTATAATTATTAAAATAAAATATTATATGAAATTTTATTAATATTTTAACTATTTTAAAATATAATTTATTTATACCTCAAAATTGTAAAGTTTAAAATTAATAGTGGTTAATCTATTATTATATTTTTATGATAAATAAATTAAAGCATATAAAGAAACTTCTATTAATAGTAATTACTTTTAACACAAATGTAAAGGAAATACAAAAAGAGAATAGTAACTACAATTACAACTTCAAAAAATGTTAGAAGCATAATAATAGTTTACAGACTATGTTATACTGTCGATTCTCGATTGACATTTCATGCATCTATATTTTATGAATATATATTATTACAGTTCAGTTGGATAACATTATTTGAATTAAAACAAATATGATACAAATAATAAGTTTTACTAAATAAAATATTTCATCTAATAACGAAATATATTGTGTTATGCATAATTCAATATACCTATGGATTAACATTTCTTATATTATAGATAATAAGGGTTCTTATATATAGTTAGCTAACAATTATAAATAAAGTATAAAATATGAAGTTATAATATTGTCACATTTAATATATATGAGCGAATTAGATAGAAGCATTATAACTTATAGAAAAATGTTATGCGATCTCTTTCTGCTGCATATTTAGACATAATCTCGAGATTAAACATATGGAATGGTACATATATTTAATAAACACTTACAGACCAAAAATATTATCAAAATATAAAAAATTAAATTACAATATCCCCGAATCTTAACTCAAAACGAAGATTCAGTGAACAAAACTATAATCTATAATACATGAACACCTCGGTATCAAGGATATTATAATTAAAAAACAAGTTAATTTATGTATGTGCATATATACTTTTTGATTTTGCAACTTTATGTTTCAATATTTTATTTATTTGTATTTTTTTTTAATTTTATATATACTATGCTTTACAATTAAAAGGAAATTTATAATTTGTATTCATTTATAAAAACTCAAGGATACCAATATTACTACCAATAAATAATTTTTATAAAATTAACAATTTTGCTATAAAAATTTTATTTAGTAAAATTTGTGTTAAAAGTAATAAAAAAATCGCAAAATGTTTTATTCTCATACTATAAATTTGATCATACTATTATTATGAGGTAAAAAATATTGTTATTATAGTAGCTTAGTGATATATAAAATTAACTGTATTTCTCATATTAAATTAATTATTTTAATATTTAAAATATAATAGATATGTTTTATATAAAAAACTATCCATTATCAAAGAAATTTTGTAAAACAAATGTGAAAATATGTCAAAATAATTATTTTAATATAATATTTATATTACTATGGTCGTTTATTTATTAATGTAAGTATATTAATTATATTGAAACACATATATATTTTTTTATTATTTTCTTACTTTTATATTTTTATTTTAAATGATTGATCTTCTATTAGGTAAAAACGAAATTGTTTTTTTCTATTATATATATGTAATTCCAAACATAATGAAAATTTTTATAAATTTTAAATCGAGCTTAATTATAAAAATATAAGACTTGTGCATTCATAATGATATATATTAAAAATGGTGCTTATATAATATAATTAAAGTTATTTATTTTTAGATATTATAATATTAATGAAATTATGAATAATAACATTTGATATTCATTATTTATCAAAGCTTTTGTTTTTGACGTCGTATGGTTGAATTATTTAAATATAAAATATATTAAACTTATAAATCTGATAAAAGCGTACATTTTATCGTTTAAATAATTTGTATTTTTTTAAAATAAATATTTGTTTTTTATACTTCATTGAAGAAAATGATTAGCTTCAATTTTAATTATACTTGTGCTTATTTTTCGAGCTGTTAATTTTTAACCAAAAAATACTAATATATATTTTAATATTTTGTTTGTAAAGTTCGAAAATGAATAAGTTTTATATTCAAATTGTTTTATTTTTTTTAACCATCTCCCTATATGTGAATAATAAAACCCTTGCAACTGAACCCTCTCCAGGAAGATCTACAACACCCGAATCAACATATCAATGTCTTACGTAAGAAAATACAACAATATATATATATTACATATTTCGTTATGAAAATGTTAATTGTACGTCTGTGCAACAATATTGTAATATAAATACAATACCTTTATTTATATATATATATATATATATATATATATATATATATATATATATATATATATATATATATAAATATGTTCATTTTGATCAATGATAGTTCAGAAGAAATATATGAAAAAAATAAGCACTTATTATGTACCGATCCAGAAGAAACTGTAAAAGCAGATGAAGTTATGAAAGAAGCTGTATCGCAATTAGTATATCATGCTACAAGTATAGATGATTATGAATTATTTGATACAAATCCTAGTGGTAATACATTTTTTTATAAAAAAAGACATAAAAAACTTACAAATGTTCTAAAAATGAAATATGCAATTTATGGTTCCGACCAGGTATCAATTAATGAACAATATTAAAGTTATAAACCAAATTAAAATAAAAAATTATTATAATTTATATACATATATTTATCTTTGTTTCCATTAGTATAATGAACTAATAAACGAGTTATGGGATCCAGATAATGTCGTTTTTATAAATACTGGCTCTATTAAAAGTATACAAAACATAAATAATTAATCAAATCAACATATTATTGTTACTATTCATTCGACATTTCGTGATTTATTATTGCTATTGTTATATGATACTATTTATTGTTTCCCATATCTTCAAATTCATGTTATTTTAATTTACATAATACGAAATTATTATTTTTTTTAAAAGTTGTCCGTGTGTACAATCCAAATTTAGTAATGGTACAACAGCGTTACAAAAATCCGTTTTCGTCCGTTCATAAATATTTTTATGCTTTATCTGCAAAATTTGAAGTAAGGAAAAATTTCCTCTTCTATTCCGTTATAAATTGTATTTTTCATATTATTCACAATAATTTATGCAATACAATTTTATTAATTTTGTAGGTATCAAAAAACAAGACTGTATTAGTCATGGCTTCAGCAGATATAAATGATCACAACCTTTCCACTGAACCATATCAAAACACAATAGTAGAAAGCGCAAACTTATTCAAAACTGACATTGATTCTGAAGATGATATTAGAAAAGGAAAGTTAAAAAAAACGTTTATTAACATAGCTGGATATCTCATTGAAAAAAAAGACGGCTATTCTGATATCACCTACATCGAATCTGTAAGCGATATATATATTTTAATAACCTATTTCAACGATTTAAAAAAAAATATTGTTTTAAATAAATGCATATATTTATAATATATTCTATAATTTTCAAAATATTTAAACATTTTATATATTCATCCATTTATGTCTTTTTTCTTAGGTTGGTTGCCATGCTCCCATTTCCCTAAAACGTATGATTAGAAAATATTTATGTTGTTTTCTACCTCATAAATAAACATATATTTTTCAGCAACGTAATATTAGAGAATTTATTTTAATAAAACGATTTATTTCCATGCATAATGATTGCTTTAAATTATCATAATAAAAATTGTTTTTGTATATTATTTTTTGGTCTTTTAATATTAGAATGTATATATACGTATTAATTTTGTCAATACTACAAATAGAACTGTTATAACTTATGAAGATCTTTTATTTATGATGATCCTTTCATTTAATTCTTATCACCCTTTTTGTGTTTACAAATATAGACATTATCTATAGGCTAAAATTTTGGGGGATATCCAATATATTTAAACGACTTTTTATTTATGCATACTATTTGAGAAGATGTTAAACTAATAATTGTTTCAAAATTAAATCAAACGAGACACATAAACCTCGACAAAATAATATTATTAGCATCTTCAATTCTTTCTTTTATTATTTATATAGAATAACTCTTTGAAACTTTTAGCATAAATGTATTATCCATGTCTTCTAAAAAAGCAATGTGTTTATGGTTATTTAAAATACTTCATAAGAATCACATGACATCACTATCTTATATATAGATATATTTATTTGTTTATTTAATAGACTTTCAAACAACCAAATATTATTAAATATGAACCAATTAAATAAACTTGGACCCAGAAGTAGAACCATAAACACCTTAACACCGAGACAATTGCAACTAAAAAATAAAGATATTTTTTGTATTTTAAGTTTTTTATTTTATATTATATTATATATCTTGCTAAATATAACATATGTTTTACGTTCAAAACAAATAGAAAGAAATAACAAAGCTATAGTTTTTATATAATTACCAGCATGTTATATGTATAATTATATTCAAATCATATATATTAAAAAATATTCATTAAACTAAATATATTTCTTATATAATTTTCTTTATATTTTAAATTTTCGGCGTTGGTGATAGCTAAAATTATACAGCTTTGTAACATGTGAAAGGTATACATATATAATTCCATAAATAATGGCATATTTTATAAATTTTATTTTAAAGTATGTTTTAGTTGAATGAGCTATACAACTCAAAAAACTTGTATATTAATAATGCACCATTAAAGATATTAAATAATTAAATTTGTTTATTTTTATTTATCATAACATTTGATAAATCAAAACCCATAATATTATACACATTCGTTATTTATGAAAGATTTGGTTATCCGCTGCTTACAATCAAACAAATTAAATATAAAATATCTTGAATTTATAAATATAATAAAGTTATACAAAATTGACATTTAAATATATATTTTTTAAATAAATCTTATTTTTATTGTTTTTTCGAATATTTGTTGCTTCGATTCCAATTTTATTTATATAGCTTTTCTAATTCCTAATTTATAGTTTTTAATCTAAAAAAAATATAATTAAATTTATTAATATTTTGTTTATTAAAATCATTTTTTCTCTTTTGATATCATCCATATATATGAGCAATAAAGCCCTTGCAAGTGAATTTGATTCAAATATTGAAGCTTTACGAACATTTATTCGATCATCTATCACGCAAGAACATAGACAGTGTATATATTCACGTCGAATGTAATTGTGCATTTACATCTTCCATATATGAGAATTTAATACATATTTATGGAAATGTATACCTACATAAGGTTGAATAGTAAAAATATCAGTCTATAAATGCATTTATCTTTTTTCTTTACAAATTAAAAGGCCTACCTTTCCCAATGATTATTCAGAAGGAACAAGTGAGCAAGCCTCCTTCGACTTATGCATGGGCCCTGAAGAAACTAAAGAAGCAGAAACACTTATGAATGAAGCTGAATTGTTATTGCAACAACATTCTACAAGTACGGATGATTACAAATTATATCATAAATACAGTAATGATTCAATTGCATATTATAAGAAACGTGGAAATACATTAATTTTTAAATTTAATCATAAAATCAAATACCCAGGCAAGGTATGAATTACCAAAGAAGCATTTTTAAGTCATAAAATTAAGTTAAAATTAAAAAATAATTATTACATATATATATGCGTTTTCCATGTTCATTAGTATAATTATATAATAAGCATTTTATGGAATTCAAATGCCAAATATGTTGGTGATCAAATTGTTAAAGGTATTAACCAAATAATCAATCAATTTAATATACGATTCCCAATATCCAATATTTCATCTTTTATTATTTCCAATATTCTATAATACTGTTTTTTGCCTCTCACTCGTTAATTTTCGTAATATCCTAATTTATATTTATGTAAACATATCTTTTTTTTTAGAAAAAGTTGCATGTGCATACTCTCCAAATTTAATGATAATCCAACAACGTTACAAAAATTATGCTATATCGCTCCATAGATATTACTATGCTTTAGCCAAAAAAGTTCAAGTAATGAAACATTTTTTTTCGTTCATACCTCTAAAAATGAAAATTTACACATTATATAGTGTAATTTATGCAAAACATATATATATATTTTTGATTCATTTTTAGGTATCAGATGACACAACTGTAATTATCTATACGTCATCTGATATAGATTACTATAACAGTGTCGATAAAAAAAAATACACAAAAACTATTGTAGAAAGTGCAAACTCATTCAAACCAAAAATTTATTCAGAAAATGATATTAGAAATGGAGAATTGACAAGAATGTTTGTTAACTTATCTGGATTTATAATTCAAAAAAAGGGAATTGCGTTGACATTAATTATCTCAACTCTAAGCAATCTACAAATTTTAATAACTTAATAATTTTATTCCACAATTTATTTTGTTATTTCGTTATTCTATTTTAACATTTATAAAAAATACATACCATTTATATAAATGTAAATATTTATAATATATGATGTTCATCCGCACAAAACTATAATATTTGCTTTTATATATTTATCCATTTTTGTTTTTTGTTCACAGATTAATATTAATACCCCTATTTTTGAAGATTTATTAATTAGAATAGTTAATTTATCACAAATACTAAATATTCTGAGATCAACCACCATAATTTCCAAGAAATAGTGTGCATTCCTCATAATATGTTTGATCATTTTAATGTTGTAATACATTATTAATAAAATAAATATACTTTCAAAGATTATGTTTATTTTAAATTATTTCCATAACCACATTTAATACAGTTTACTTTCTATATAATTTCTTTAAACCGTTTTAACATAAGGATGCATATATTTATTTTGGTGGACATCGTAAATATAACCATTATAATTTGTGAAAAATATTTTTTTATTCTCCCTTTTCATATTAATGTTGATAATCCTTTTATATATAGAAATATATAAATTAGTATTTTTCTGGTACTATTTCCCTTATTTTCATTATGCATATACAACTCCCATTGTTATTATCAAGCTTAGAAACCATTAACTACATAAATCATTATCCTCTAAATCATCTATTAATGATTTATTTTGCCTTTATGTTTTTCTCTCTTCAATTTTCTCTTTGAAACTGTTTTCGAATTCCAAATAATGAATACTAATATAAAATATTAAGAAACGTATTATTTTTTTGATAACGTTTGCATATATTTAATGAAAATAATTTTTTAATTCCTTATTATTTACCTTATAATAAATTCCTAAAAAAAATGCTATTACACCAAATATCGATAAAACTATAAATAATTTGTTTTCTATCGACGAAATGATGATGTGACTTCAGAACCTTGTACATAAAGCTGTTCAGAAGTTCGTTCAGAAAAATCTACAGCAATTTGTGTTTTTTCAATCGATTGAAGGGGTAGAATATCCTTACAATTAACATCACTACATTTCTTTTTAAAATTATCATAATCATTTGATAGTGTAGACAATAATTTATAATATGGACTATCTTCAGTAATACTAGAATCTCCCTTAAGTTTTTTATAATTTTCAATAAATTCTTTAGCTTTTCCCGAATATTTATTGCAATTTGGATCATTTTCATTAAATCCAATATGCATCATACATAATATAATAAATAAATCATATAATTTAGATATAATGCTCATATCCATATTTATCAATTTTTTTTTTGATCTATAAGATCCTTATAACTATTATGCCCCGTAACACCAATTATAGACTTTTTATACTTATCATTATTTATATATGTTTCATAAAAATATTGTAGATTGGTCTTATTTTCTTCTTGTTTCTTTTGGCTTAACATATAACTTAGCCATATGATAATGTATTCAACAATATCGATGTTACTTTTTGCAACATACTTAAACAAATCATAATTCTTAAAGAATGCATCAAACAAATATAAAAATCCAGCATTAATTTTTTCGAGATCATTATCACATTCGTTACTAGTACAATAATTATTTAAAATTTTTTATTAATAATAATTTAATAGTCTCCCTTTTCGTCCAAATTTTTGGAATACGAGTTATTTATAGAAAGGAGTATTTCACACTAAAAAAGCATTTAAAAACAATTAATAAAAACGCAAATTATTAAAAATTTTATTAAAATAAAGTTTAATGATATTTATATATAATACAATGTCAAAAAATGTAAAGGAAATTATTATTATTAAAAAATGCATGTGCCAATTTCTTATCCATTGTGATGAAATTTCACTTTATATTTGTAAATTGGTAGAATCATGCTATTTTATATACGATGCACCAAATATATGACGCAAATATTTTAGCCTTATATATAACAGCTGCCTGTAGTTAAATATATTATAAGTTTTTCAATAATTAAATTAATATAAAATAATATCATTACTAAAGAAAAGTTACATTTATATTTATGATAATTATCTAATTCACCTTAAATATAGGGATGTTCAATACATTTTTGATTAAATATAGACATAATGCATTTTATACAAAAAATTTTATTCTTACTAACATCTGGTATAACTTTATTATAAAAATGAATTTAAAGTATGTTTGAACATAGAAAATGAATATATTTACATCTTATGTTTTAATGATTCCCCTTCTAAAACTTAAATACTGTATATATCTAAAAAATAAAAAATTCTGTTATTACTGTAATCCTTAAAAGTGAATAAATCGTCATTTTTTAAAAAATATTAAATACTTGTATACTTGTTTCTTATAATATATAATACAGTTTTTTCTAAAATTATAGCATTTACAAAATAAGTAGCATTGTTCCTTTTTTAATTACATATACATCATTTTAATATTATTTTTATTTAATATATATGCACTCCGATTATATTTTAACATTTTCAATAACTTTATTTTTATTCCTATATAGTTCAATTTAGAAATATACTTTATTAGATTATTTTATAATATATTCTGCACATCTTTCCCACGGTTTAAAACGACAATTAGCACTGAAACCGTATTTATTATACTATTTATAAGTTTAAATAAGTCTTTGAGCGTAAATAGTTTTTAAAATAATACTTAAAAAATATTAAATATTAACATATAAATAAGTATTGATGCAAATTTTAAAGTATAATAGAAAACTATGTGTATTAGGTTGGAATATTGCACTTTGAGAGGAAAGATAAGGGAAGTATGCTTTTTTAAGACAATAATGTAGCCATATAAGATTTACCTATTCTACATAGTTTAATCATCCCTTATATTTTCTAAAATTAAAGCTTTCAATTCATTTATATATTAAAATTAATCATTAAAAATATTTTAGAATTATTTTCTAAATATATAGTTTGTTTTTAGATTTTAATAAATAATATTATACTACATATTTTATAATAAACTATATTTTTAAGGAAACTATATAATTATTAATATTATTTTGCTTGGTAGTGTTATTCTAATGTTATCGCGTTAAGGCATACTTAAATAAAAATTATAATATTTCATTTGATCTTATATCCATACAATTTTAGTATTATTACAAGTTTAATAATATATATAATTAATATATATCAACGTATTCGAATTAAATGAATTTAATGATTTTTTCGTATTTAATACTTTATCTATTGTTATTACTATTATGATTTTTCTAATATATCACTGTATAGTGCAACGGAATAATTAACTCGCTTAATATAAATATTTTGAATCAAAGTAGAACATTTCCGTGTTACATTGTTTAAAGTATAACACTTTAAAGCATATATATTATCTCATAAAACGATATATTTATAATACATATTTATTAATTTATATATGATAACCTAATAAAAATAATATTAGTTCAAATTAAATTAATTATTATATACATTTTATATATACTTTGCATTAATATATAATTTTATATGTTTCCCAAATTTAACGTATTTAATGTTGGCCATTGATACAATATTATATATATAAATATTAGAATAACATTAATTTTATGTACTAGATTGTTTATAACCATTATAACAAACTAAAACATTAAATTTTATTAATATTCTTATATGCAATTATATTAATTATTTTAAAATATAATTTATATATACCTCAAAACTATGAAATTTAAAAATTAATAGTGATTAATCTAATATATACCTTTATAGTAAATAAATTAAAGCGTATAAATCAACTTATATTAGTACTAATTAATTTTAATGCAAATATAAAGGGATCACAAAAAAGGAATAGTACACAATTAAAACTTATAAAAATATTGTATATATAGTGCGATTTTTATTTTATTATTAAAAATGTTAGATGCATAAAACATATTTTATAGATATCGTTGTGCTGCCGAATTTCGATCGATATTATATGAATCTATATTTTATGACTACCTATTATATATTGGTAATATGCTTAATTAACAATAAAACTATACTCATCAACCTGAAGGTATATTATAATGTAGACAATTGTTCCAAATGAATCTAATTATAATTTATACTCTGATATATAAAATTATTATACTATTCGGTTATCAAAATAAGATTTAAATTAAAACAAATGTGATACAAATAATAAGTTTTACTAAATAAAATGTTTCGTCAAATAGAGAAATATATTATTATATGCACAATTCAATATAACTATGAGTTGACAAGTTTTATGTAATAAATAATTATGATATATATAATATGAATTCATATATAGTCAATATATATATTAATATATTCAATATGCTATTTATTTTAATCATATTAAATCAATATTACACTTTATGGAAAAAATGTTATGCAACCCCTTTCGTATTAATGACTATGCTCCTTTGAGGGGCACATATTTGGACTTAATTTCGAGATAAAACATATCGGTATAGTATATATATTTAATAACCATTTATAGACAAATAAATATGATCAAATTATAAACAAATTAATAAAAATATAACCCTAACTCAAAGAATAAATTCCATAGAGCAAAACTATAACCCACAGTACAGGACTATGACCCAAAATACGAGTTCTCCAAAACGAAACTCTAAACCTAAATTTGAACCATCAATATAGCTTATAATTTTATTAATAAGTGTGCTTAAATTTGTTTATTTAAAATAATTATAAATACTAGCTAAAAATTAGTACATTCAAAATCCATTAATACATAATATATGTGCATGAAAATAAGGGCAAATGAGTTTTTGAAAGCGACAAACACAGGTAAATTAATTATATAACGTGCTTATATATCAAATTAAAATATATAATAATATAACAAACAATTAAATTATATTTAATTAAAATATAAAAAGTATAAATTTTATGGCATAAAATATTAAGTATATTATTTCTAATCATTCAAACATGTATAATAAAGCAGAATAACCAAAAGTGGTTATTTTGATATTTTTTTTAATTTAAATTCACATTTATTAAGTTTCCAAAGGGAATAATATATGGAAAAAAAACACGGTATAAATAGTATCATTAAGTACGGCCCTCCTATTATTACCGAAAAAGCAACTGTTATATATGTCAAACACGACATGATGAATTTGGTTGCTTCTTTTCTATATTTTTTAGTCAATTTTGATTTCATATAATAATTACTTGATGCAATTTTATTATTTTCATTATTTTCCAATTGTTTAAAGTTTTCATGTTCTGATACAGAACTATTTCCATTTTTTTTTATTATTTTTTTATCCAGTATTGGTTGTATTGCTAATTCACCATTCGTTTTATCAGCAATTTTTTTTTTTAATTCTTCTAATTCTTTTCGACACTCATTAATTAATTTTTTTGTCTTACTATCTACATTTTTGAAATCAAGTGATGTGTTACTTCCTTTATGTTTCTTTATATGTGAATCTATAATATTTCGAAGGTGTGCTATTTCTTTGTTACCTTCAACATAATCACCAAGTTGACTTGCAAGACTCAAAGTTGATTGATAAAATTCATTTAAATCAAATTGGTTATCTATATATGCTAATATCCTATTATTTCTAAAGTTTATCACATTCCTTTCAAGGCATATCCCTCTATCGTTTACAAAGTATAGTTCCTGAAAATAAATGAAATATTTATTAACACATATGTAATTAATTTTAATTGTTGGTTTAACTTAACATAAGTACCTTACCAATTCATGAAACAATAATATAAGGCTAATGTGAAACAAATAGATACGAAAACTATAATGAAATATTATTAATAATAAAAGAAAATAAAGTGTAACTTACATTTTTGGCATATTCAAAAGAACAAATAGCAATTGAAAAAAGAACATATTTTAAAACACTGACTCTCATTTTTACCTTTATTAAATAAAAGAACTAATATATGAAGTTTGAGGTAATGTCGGTAACTTAATATTTATTCACAAAATAGTAATATTTACTAGTTTTTTGTTCTAAAATTTATGAATAAATGAATATATCTATAAAAAAAACGAATTTATTTCATTTATTAACTTTTTACACTCTATAAAATTAATTAATGTAATTGTTATAATAAATTTCGTTATTTCATTAAAATTGTTTATGGATATATATATTATGTTTTTTTTCAAATAAATATTAGCTTTTCTCTAAAAAATACACCGTTTTTAATATTTTAATTATAAAAAAAATATATGTATATAATAATTTTCCATAAAATATATTTTTTGGAAAATTGGTATACAAATAGGCTTTTAATATAATTTATAATACGTTGGTGATTTTAGTGGTACGTTTTTAATATTTTATAAACTTATATTTTCCTATTATTGTTTACATATGAACACATTAATAAATATCTATTAAAATAATAAAATATTGGATATATTTTTTTATATGAATAAATACAAACACATAATGAAAACATTAGCAAAGCACCATTGATATTTACATTTAAATCGTTTCTAATTTATTATATTTTATTATAATATTTCTCCAATTTTAAATATTAATAATATTCTCCATTTTATTACCATTTTTGTGTAAAAATATATTTTTTTATATATTAGTATGTAATAATTTTATTTATAAATATATCTATGAATATACAACATCAAATATATGATTTCTATTAAAATAATATAAATATACATATTTTCAAATATAATTCAAACAAATAATCAAATTATAATATCAAATCCCAAAAATAATACATATAGAACCAATATATTGAATGAGATACCAATTTATTTTTATCTCAAGTCGAAAAATGAAATACACTTAATACTATTAAATTTTATTTTCATTATATTCATTTAACAGATGTTAAGACGCTTTTTGTATTTAAACACTACATTTTTTTGACTTTTATAAGTAATAATTAAGTCAAATAAATATTATAATTCAGTTATAATAGAGAATTTCACCATATAGAAAATTTATTTATGTTTTATTATAAAATAAGAAGCAAATTCTTGACATATATCATATATACATAATACTTCTTTATATGAATAGACAATTTTACTATTTATTATTATTTAAATTTATATATTTTTAAATTTTACTTAAATATAAGTTAATTAAATTTATCATATAAATAACCGTTTTTCCTTCTATAAACAAAAAATTAATAACTGTGCAGGATCTGTTTGCATAAGTTTGTATATATTTAATAATAGCACTTTCTCATCAACTCAATTTACGACATTTTTCATCTTTTTTCCTTATTTCCACTTCTTCCCCAAACTCATAAATACTAACATAAACGCTAACGTAAAAATCACCAAAATATATAATACTTTCCAGTGGACAAATATTTTTAAAGTATTATACTAATTCCTAAAATAATATGTATCAAAATAAATAACCTTTAACGTAACTTACCTTCTTTAAATATATTTCCTCCAAATAGTACTTTATACTTCAATTCAATTCCTGCATCACTTCATGTATCATTCGGTGCAGGTGTCTCTGAGGGAAGAAATCGCATTAAATGTCCTTTTGGTTGAAATCATAATAAATTATTGTTTTCCAATTCCCCTCCTAATTGTTCATATTAAATATTGTAATTATTTAAATAAACATTTTCTTCGAGGACGAAATCGATACTTTGGAATCATTTTTCTATATCGACTCCAATATTTGATCAATTTCACCATAACCCATTAACCGCATATTAACAATAAAATATAAAAATTAAATAGTTCAACAAATTTAACATTAAGTTATATTAACACGAAATTCAATTCTTATAATTTATAAAAATATATTTCTTTATTGCTCCTTTTCAGAGTAATATTCATCCTCATTTTTTCTTACATATTTAGACTTAATATAAATATTAAAAACTGAAGCTTATCCTTTAGATATTTTAATAATTTATTTCCTATATATATTTAAAGCAATTCTTTAAACTAATAAATGTTATCAAATTATAAAAAAATTATAAAAAATTAAATGCAATGTAATACTTAACCCTAGCCCGAATATGGGGTCCACAAACATAACCCTGACCCACAACATAAAAACTGTTTAAAAATTATACGAAAGCAGTACACAAATATTATAACTATACATATATAACATTATATACTATTGATTATATTATTTAATTATTCTTATAGGACCAACAATTATGGTAAAAAATTATTTATTTTCAAATAGACAATTTCTTAACATATATCAATCATTATTACTATTCCTGAGATAGCCATTATTCTTCGAATCTTATATTAATTATTCATTTTCTTCTTTATTTTTTTACATTTTCTCTTAAATGTTGTTTTTGGGTTCTTTTCCGAAATCCAAATAACATGTACTAATATAAAAATGGTAGATGCATGATTTTTTGTTAATATTTCATATATTTAATGAAAATAATTTTTAAATATTATATTTTTAAATACCTTATAAGAAATTCCTAAAAAAATGGCTATTGCAACTAATATCAATAAAACTGGAATTAATTTATTTACTAGTGATGAGTCTAATAATGTAGTGTTAGAACTCACGGGTGTCGTTATATGAAATGATTGCTCTGTTTTGCTCGAGGATTCAATTGTTTTTATTTCTTTAGAACTCGATATACTACCATTTTCAGCTGTTTTTTTTGTTGGTAATGAAGGACAATTTGTTGATGTAATATTAAGCACAGTGTTTTTTCCAAAATTCTCATAACATTTGAATAAAACAAGTAATACTTTATTGTATGAACTTCATTATTATTATCATTATTAAGGAGTTTTTCATATTTATTAACAAATTTATTAGCATATTGTAAAAAATCACTGCTATTATTTTTTTTCGTATTAGCAGTATTCATGCTACATAACAATTTAAGTAATTCATAAAATTTAGACATATTATTAATATCAATATCCATATATTCCTTTATTTCATCTAAAATTTTATTATAATTGTCATATGTTTCATCATTAGGCTTATGTTTAGCATACTCCGTCCTATTTTGTATATAATTAGAATAAAAATCGTTTAATTTGGTGGTCCTATGTTCTGTTTTCTGATTTAATTTATAGCTTAACCATATCATAACACATACAACCATATCCTTATAAGTATTACGATAAAGTGAAATACCAAAACTACCGAAAAAATTATTAAATAACCATAAACACCCATCGTTAACTATATCAATATCAACATCACAATTATTATTAGGACAATATTTGTTAAAAAATCTATTTCGAAAATTATAATTTCCAGAATTATTCAATTCATCCGGAAAAGGCTTCCAAAAAGCATCAAACTCATCACAATAAGAAATCATTTTAAAAAATCAAATAAAATTGTCTATTAAAATGAACGTTTTATTAATTTATAGTTAATACAATATCAAAAATGTGTAATAACAAACATTTATATTCAATAAATTGTATGTACCACATTATTAATTGACATATTGGAATTTTATTTTTGAACTATAAATTAAGTACACCATATCAATTTCATATATACTGCATAAAAACAGGGGACGTAAACTTGGATTCTATATATAACAATTATTTGTAGTTAATCGCATTTTATTTTAAGTATTAATTTAAAATTAATGTAAAGTAATAACACAATAGTATATAATTTATTGAAATTAGCTAAACTGCCTTAAATTGCAGATATTTATTTTGGTCATATGTATAACATAATTTATGCTTAAATTCATGATTATTAATATACATTATCGTTTTATTATAAAATTTAAGGAATTTTGTAATGAGTTAAAAATATATCCCCTTATGTCTCAATATAGAAAAATACAAATTTGTTTTTCATGTTTTAATAAATATATTTATACCCATGAACCTGTAAATATATAAAAATTAACAAATCTATTATTAATATATCTTTAAAGTATATAAATAGATATTTTCTAATATTTTTTAAATATTTATATACTTGTTTCTAATACCGTATACCATGTTTTATTAAAATTATAGTATTTTCAAATTAAGTTATGTTACTTACATCTCTATACAAATTATATAAATTTATATTGTTTTTAATGAATGTAGATAAATTCATAATCCAATTTAATGAGTCCAATAACTTTATTTTTATTCATATATGCTTCAATTTAGAAATATACCTTATTGGGTAATTTTATAATATATTTTCCCATATTTTCTATTCTTTAAAACAATTAGCATTGAACCCGTATTTATAAGCTTAAATAGGTCTATGAATGTAAATATTTTTTAAAATAATACTTAGTAAATATTAAATATATAATATATAAATAAGTATTGATGCAAATTTTGAAGTATAATAGAAAACTATGCTTAATTAGGTATTATATTGCCCTCTAATAGGAGAGAGATAAGATATATGTTCTCTTTTAATATATAAATTTAGATAAATATCCATTAAATGTTATGCATTGTTCATTTTTATATCGTATATTTTATTGTTATAGTTATCAATGTATATACATTCAAATAACTTATTTAAAATTCTATATTTTATTAATTCTATGATAAAGTAATGTTGTTTTGAATTAAATATGATTAACCAAACCTTGGTAATATAATATGTGTTAATATGGAACAATAAAATGATATTTAACATGAATTGAGTCCTTAACCCTTTCTTTATTGGTTCAAATTTTTAGAATATAAAACTACATATCCCAAATTTGATATTTAACAAAAATATAGCATTGATACCTTTATAATATATTATTATGTGTCTTTTCGATAAAATTAATATTAATATTTAATTAAATGAAGTTTTCACAATAAAACAATATTTCAACATTAGTTATTATTATACATTTAACTAGTATATATATGTATAGATATATAATAATAACATTATTCTATCTATCATATTATTTACAATTATTAGAATAAAATATGGTATGAAATTTTATTAATATATTTTTTCAATTAACTATTTAAAATATATTTCCAATTTATATATACCTCAAAACTATAAAGTTTAAAAATTAATAATGATCAATCTAATATTATACCTTTATAGTAAATAAATTAATGTGTATGTAACTATTTATATCAATATTAATTAAGACTTTAACATAAAATAATACGATATATAATTGAAAAATAAAAGGATTGTATACATATATCTATAGTGTATTTTTTATGTATTACTAAAAATGCTAGAAGCATAATGATATTTTATAGATATCGTTGTATTATCGAATATTGATGATATTTTATGAATCTATATTTATGATTACCTATCATATGTTGTAATGTGTTTAATTAATATTAAAAATACATATTAACCTGAACGCATATTATATTGTAGACAAGTATCCCAAATTAATTGAATTATAATTCATGCCCAACTTCATATATAATATTATTATACAGTTCGGTTATCAAAATGCCATTTAAATTAAAACAAATATGATACACATTATAAGTTTTACTAAATAAAATTTTCATCAAATAAAGAAACATATTGTGTTATTCATGATTAAATATAACTATGGGTTAGCATGTCTTATATTATAGATAATAAGGGTTCTTATATATTGTCAGCCCCAATTATCAATAAATATATAATTCGAAGTTATAATATTACCACATTTAATATATATGAACGAATTAGACATAAGTGTTATAACTTATAAAATATGGTATGCTACCCCTTTCACATTAATGGCTATATCCCCTTTTTGTTGCATATTTTGGCTTCATTTTGAGATTAAACATACGGAAATTGTAAATATATCTGATCAAAATTTACAGACCAATAAATATTATCAAATTATTCAAAATGAAATACAATATAATACTCAACCCTAACCCCAAACATAGATTCCATAGAACAAAACTCTAAACCTAAATCTAAACCTAAACCCTCATATAGCTTATAATTTTATTAATAAATGTGTTTAAATTATTTTATTTAAAACAATTATAAATATTAACTAAAGTGAGTAAATTAAAATTCCATTAATATTTCATATATAATATATATGCATGTAAATAAGGATAAATGAGTTTTTAACAAACACTGAAAGAGGATAAATTAATTATGTAACGTGATTATATATTAAACTAAAATATATATAATAATAAAACAAACAATTAAATCAAATTTCATTATTCTATAAAATGTAAAAGTGTAACTTTTATGCTATAAAATATTAAATATATTTTTTTTAATCATTTAAACAAGTATAATAAAACATAATAATAAGGAATGGCTATTTTTATATTTCTGATTTTTTAAAGGATAATTTAAAGTTTGTCCAACAGTTCTTAATTATGGAAATCGTATACGGTATAACTAGTAATATTAAGTACCCCCATCCTGATGCTACTATCGCAAAATGAGCTACCATAAACACCATAAACTTCTTAAATAATTTTTTATTTTCTTTTTTTAACTTTCGATCAATTTTGAATTTCTTATAATTACTACTTGATGTAATTTCATTATATTCGTCTTCAAAATTATCATCGTCAATCCCCAAGAAATTTCCTTCGTTTTCCAATTGTTTAAAGTTTTCATGTTCTGATACAGAACTATTTCCATTTTTTTTTATTATTTTTTTATCCAGTATTGGTTGTATTGCTAATTCACCATTCGTTTTATCAGCAATTTTTTTTTTTAATTCTTCTAATTCTTTTCGACACTCATTAATTAATTTTTTTGTCTTACTATCTACATTTTTGAAATCAAGTGATGTGTTACTTCCTTTATGTTTCTTTATATGTGAATCTATAATATTTCGAAGGTGTGCTATTTCTTTGTTACCTTCAACATAATCACCAAGTTGACTTGCAAGACTCAAAGTTGATTGATAAAATTCATTTAAATCAAATTGGTTATCTATATATGCTAATATCCTATTATTTCTAAAGTTTATCACATTCCTTTCAAGGCATATCCCTCTATCGTTTACAAAGTATAGTTCCTGAAAATAAATGAAATATTTATTAACACATATGTAATTAATTTTAATTGTTGGTTTAACTTAACATAAGTACCTTACCAATTCATGAAACAATAATATAAGGCTAATGTGAAACAAATAGATACGAAAACTATAATGAAATATTATTAATAATAAAAGAAAATAAAGTGTAACTTACATTTTTGGCATATTCAAAAGAACAAATAGCAATTGAAAAAAGAACATATTTTAAAACACTGACTCTCATTTTTACCTTTATTAAATAAAAGAACTAATATATGAAGTTTGAGGTAATGTCGGTAACTTAATATTTATTCACAAAATAGTAATATTTACTAGTTTTTTGTTCTAAAATTTATGAATAAATGAATATATCTATAAAAAAAACGAATTTATTTCATTTATTAACTTTTTACACTCTATAAAATTAATTAATGTAATTGTTATAATAAATTTCGTTATTTCATTAAAATTGCTTATGGATATATATATTATATTTTTTTTCAAAGAAATATTAGCTTTTCTCTAAAAAATACACCGTTTTTAATATTTTAATTATAAAAAAATATATGTATATAATAATTTATCCATATAAAACATTTTTGGAAATTTCTTATAGAAATCGGCTTTTAATATAATCTATAATACATTGATATATTTAGTGATACGGGTTTAATAATTTATAAACTTATATTTTTCTATTATTGTTTACATACGAACAAATTATTAAATATCAATTAAAATCATAAAACATTAGATACATATATAAGAATAGATACAAACATATACTGAAAACATTAACAAATCATCGTTGTTATTTATATTTAAATGGTTTATAATTTATTATGGTTTCAACTGAATCATCTTATAATTAGTACCCAGCCTCATATATAATGTTATTGTTATAGTTCAGTTGGTATAATATAATTTAAATTAAAGTAATTTTAACACAAATTATAAGCTTTACTAAATAAATGTTTCATCAAATAAAGAAACATATTTTATGTTTTGATATCCATAATTCAATATAATACCTGATTAACAAGTTTTATATAATAAACAATTATGATATTACATAATACAATTTCATATATACCCAATATCTATATTAATATATGAAATTTAGTTATTTTACTTTAACCATGTTAAATCAATATTACCCAATTATATATAACTTATGAAAAAATGTTATACGGCCCCTTTCATATTAATGATTATGCCCCTTTTTTTTGTTGCATATTTGGACTTTTAAACTTCATCTCGTGATTAAGCATGCGATTGTACATAGATTTAGTTAGTATTCAAAGACCAATAAATGTGATAAAATTATAAAAAGTTAAATAAAGATATAAACCACCTTCTGAGAAAAGGAGTAAACCTTTAAGTTTATTGCCCAAATGTGCAACATGCTTTTGTGCATTAATAATAAAATAAAAAACATATTTTGAACAATACCTTCAGTGAGTTACATAAATTACGTTTTGGCATTTATAATTTCCTTATAGTAATAAAATGATACAAACTATCCTAAGTATGGGCAATGAAAAAATGAACTCCAAATATGAGAAGGAACTTAAAAGTATATATAAAAAAACAAATAATTCGTATAATTATAATATTTTTTTTTATTGTCATTAGATAAATGCCTATAATATATACATATAAAGCAAACCTTATTAAAAATAGCATATGGAGAAGCATGTTACATTTTGTGTCCATGTTAATGTTTTTTAATTAAAAATTTTGTATGCAATATAATTTATTGCATTTCAGAGTTAAATTTATTTATTTTAATATCTTTAAGTTCCAATGATAATAACATGATACTGTATATATATAGGCAAGGATGCATACAAATGCTTACACATATATGAAAGGTATCTATTTGTTAATGGTAACAATATGCAGTAGTGTATTAAACGAAAAGTATATACCAAATAAAAATAATGTCATTATAATTATATTTAAAATTATATAATATAAAAGGAAAACAGCATTAAAGCTTATTATATTATATTAATCATATATAATGATATATGTAATATATGACAAGTGTAATCAAAGAAAATTTGTTTTATCCTTTCTGGTGATTTTACAAAATTTTTGTAAAAGTACACATATTTAATGAAAAAAATGAATGAAAAAATATCTATACCCATAAAAAAAAACTTAAGTGTACGTTCAAAATTAAAAAATATAAATATATCAGTTTTCTTAGCAGAAACAACTATTATATATTGTGAATATTTAATCCCATTTAAATGAAGCTTTTCATAATATCTTTAGCATTTCAGTTAAGAAAAAAAGGATGACCTATTTATTTTGCATGTTTTGCAGTCTTTGTGTAATAAAACTACTTTACGAAAAAAATGCACATCCATATAAATTCTATATAATATATAGAAAAATTTTATCCATCCAAGAAAAAATTAATTTTTTAAAGGTTTTGTTTTTTTTGTAAAATGCTATTTCAGTATTAAATATATTAGGCTTATCTATGTAATATTTATTTAATAGAAATTTTTTGTAATTATCAAAGTTTTAAAGATCAATAATATGAAGTTATTTATAATAGTAGCCTTTCGCGTGTTTTAAAAGAATATGACAATATTAATGGTATATAATGTATGCTTAATATACTAAATTATTGAAATTTTATTATTTCTTTATAATAATAAATGATGTCACAATACTAATCCGTATATAATTTTATACAAAAATATTTTTACTTTGTAAGAAATTTGAAATAATGTGTAAGCATATGTATGAATATTTTACATATGTTGTAACATATTACTATTTATTTAATATACTACATAATTTTAGGGCGCTTTTAAAAAATAAAAAATATATAATACCTTTAAATAAGTTAAATGTTCTTTTTTATCAAATACAAATTAAAGCAATTGTATTTGTTTTTTATATGTACATTTGTCATGTCTTAATAAGCATATGTACATAATATACATATATTATTTTGATCCTCTTGCTAAACTCTGTATGTGGCAATATTTTATTATTATTCAAAAATACTTTTTATTTATTTCATTACATATTTATAGTAAATAAAATATGAACTTATGTAGATTTTAAAATTTAAAAAGATAATTAAAATCATAATAAAAGATTAATTTTATAATTGATACTTATACATATTTTTTGTGTAGTGTTTAGGTAATAAAATAATAATATAAGTAAAAATTAACAAAATTATGTTAAAATTTCATTATACTAGTACTTTTAATTTATATATATATTTTTTATTTGACTTCGTTTGATATATATTCATTTATTTACTATTAATTTTGTTATACCAAATAAAATTCCTTCTTTTTTATGTTCATCAATTAAAGAAAATATAATCTGAAGTTTCACAAATTAAAAATGCTTATATTGTATTTTATATAAAAGCAATAATAAGCATGCAGAAAAATCATATATGTTTTTTTTGTTATACAAAATTGAACTTTTGATTTGCGTTTTATTTTTTTTATTCTACCTCTCAATGTGGCTCAATGAATATAATCGTTTTTTATGTATTAGAGGTTTTTCATTCCCATATATATCTAATAATACCTCCTTTATTTTTTTATAAATAAACAACAATTATTTGTATCACTTCCTAATTTATGAATATATAATGGAAGATAAAAATAGTCGATGTGCTTATGTATAATATATTTTTTAATATGTGTATATTATAAATATGTGTATATTTGTGTATCACATTTGTCAACACATACCCATTCATAAAAAAATGCATATATCAATTATAAGATATGTAAAAACGAATTACACATTTTAAACACTCACAAACATAAAAATGGGAGTCATCCCCAAAATAATATTAAAAATTGGTATGTAAAAATATAATCTTGTTATGCATTATTTCATATATATGTAACTAGTATGGGAAATCTATGTTTGCACCTATATTTTGAGTTTCAAACAAATTGACACTCAACAAATATGCAATAATTTCATTTTGGAAGATATAGATACTTCACAATGAAAATAATTAGAAATAACAAAAAAACGAAAAATAAAACAATCCAGTTTTTCTCATTCTTTAGTAAAAGGAAAAATGTAAGTACACACATTTAAAATCAAGCACAATATGCCATAATGTTTTTAAAATAAATTAAAAATACTTGTTACTTGACGAAGAAACACTTTTATAATGAAGCGTTTGATAAGATAGAATATCATAAAAGCTTATTTAATGATTATAAAATAATAATATTATTGTCATTACAATTAACATTATGATTAACCATCCTATTTTTGAAGGTTTATTATCGAAAGAAACTCATTGTTTCAAGATACTTTTAAAACACCCAATCGTATTGTAATAAATTGCATAGGGGAAGTAATAATAAGAAAAATATTATATAAAAAAATACGAAGAAATTACACTTGCGTAATAAAAAATAACTGTAAAAGGAAGAGATTCCATATATTTTACAATAAAACTGTTTTTCTATTTAATAAAAATTATATAGGAAGAAAAATATTATTCCAATCTTATACTTCGATAAATATAATGTGATAAGTCATAAGTTTACACAAGTTAATAAAATTGATAATCCATATTATTTCCAATTATTAATTTTTGTGAAATATAAATATAAAATGTATAACAATTCACAAATGCTCAATACATTAATATATTTATAAAAAAAAAAACAAGCTTTAAGGAAGCAATTATCATAAATAATTTTCTCTCTATATCAAATAAATACATTTGGAACATGCGAAGAATGAATGAAAATTCAAGTATGAATTAGAATATATCGTTTATTAAAGGGAATACCGACGATAATTCCCCTTGAAAAGGGAAGTATACGTGAAAAAAATGTAAATGTGCTTACCTTGATATAAATAAAATTGCAAATTTAGTAAAACCATAAATATAAATATAAATATAAATTTTTGTATAAATATAAGTGTTCATATAAGTATAAATGTTAATTTAGGTAAAAATTCCTATATAAATCCTGATGCCCATATAAGTGTCAATATTAATATAGGTAAAAACTCCTATATAAATCCGAATGCCCATATAATATCAATGTTAATATACATAAAAATCCTTATATAAATCCAAATGCCCATATAAATGCCAATTTTAATATACATAAAAATCCTTATATAAATATAGATGATGATATATACATAAGTGATAATATAAGTAAAAATACCTACGTAAATTTAGAGAATTATTTAATATATAATAAATATATATCTTCGAAAATAATAAAAAAATATAAAATATTATCAAGTTTCAATAAAAGTTCAAGTATAAGTGTTTATTTAAGAAGTCGGCATGTAAAAGGGATACTTTATTTTGTTGAGAATACATATACAATCATCAATTTGTATGCAATTCGTATTCTATGTACACATGCCTGAGGTTGCGTAATTTGCGTCCATGTATTTAATTAATATTGCATGTAGAAATATAAAGCACGCTGAAAGATTCAATAACTCGGTATATAATTGTGTATGCACGAAATTTTGTGCACATATCAATATTTGGATATATATGTTTTTTGTGAAGTACGAAATATCACTATAAGAAGAAATTTTCATAAAAATTTTTTTATAATATTAAAGTTAATCATTCAAATAATACTATAAATAAATGTAAATAATTAAATGATAATTATACATATGTTATAAGTGTATCCTATCTAAAAAGAATAAATCAAAATATCTCATAGTATATCAGTGTTTATGTGAGAATACATATTGGAAACAATAATGGCCCCATAAAGACACTAAAAAAATTAATAACCTCACCAAAATAACAAAACATAATTAAATAAAAATAAAAGAAATGCATAATTTTTTTTTTAAGTTGGAAAAATAGCTAGTCTTAAACACAAAAAATAATTCTCAAATTGTTGTATGCATAAATAATATTAAAAAAACAATATCAAAAATATATTTAATTTATTTTTTTAGTTATTTAAATTATTTTTTTAATTATTTAAATTAAAATTTATATAAAATTAAAAAAAACATATTTATTTTAAAGTATTTATTTATATCTTAAAGATTATCTTAATTAATACTAATTTATACCAAACACCCCAAAAAATACTTATAAAAATATTTACACAAAAAAATATTAAAAAACATACTTATAAAAACAAATAAATATTATATATATATTTTATTATATAATATTACACTCAAATTTTTTACATTAACTTTTTTATTTGGTTTAAATTTTTTGAATACTCTCAAAAAAACCTTCACGCATGGATTGAATTCACCAAAATTTTTTGACTGGAATTCAAGTATTCTCATATGCTACCCCACTCTATATTATATTATGTACATAATACATATATTACACGCACAACCCTTTGGTTTTTCATATACATTGACTGCTTATTACGTTCTACATTACTATACCATTTGTATTATAAATCTTTTGTTATACTACTAATAATTTAATTGTTTTAGTTATCATATTGTTTGTAAAGTAAAATATAAATTAATTTTATTCATAAAGCATAGCATAATACCCCTATTTTTTTACTTTATATACCCTCATAATTTTTTTATAGCATATTATCATGTGTATTTCATAATATATATATATATAAGTTTAACTATTTGTATGTTTTGACATAGTGTTGCAACATTTACGCTTCACAAAACAATTGTCTAGCAACTATTTATTCATAAGATTTTATTATAATCATGTTTTTATTAAACATATTTAATTATTTATTAACCATTTAAAAAAATACACGAAAGCCCTCGCGGGGTTGAGTTAACGCTGCTGTTTGTTTAAATGGTACCATCATCGATGATTAACAATGATATACCACTTGCAAAAAATGCATGTGTTATTAGGCCAAAAGTTAAGGCAAATCTACATATATCCTTAAAAAATAGAAAGAATGCAAAGGACGGTGCTGCAAATATTTCTCACAATTTACAAAATCATGTTGAAAATCGTATTAAGGAAAGATCGCTGTATTATGCTGCTAAGGAAAAATACTATAGAAACAAAGGAAAGAAATATGATAAACTTCGTCAAAGTGTTGAATGTGGAGAATCTCGTATATTGAAAGAATATTATCATTCACGTAATCGAATTAAAAGGTGCTCAAGAAAGCATAAGAAGCATAATTATGAAAAATGTTCCGTGTGTAAAAGTCTTGTACAACGATATCTTGTATTAGGGGAAAATGCCAATAAAATTGTTGAAGGAATTAATGAAAGGACAAATGATATTATGTGCAATTCTATTTGTGACACAGACCCAAATTCCAAAATGAACGAATTGATCAAAGAGGAAACAGAAGAAAAATATAGTACAATTAAACGGATTACACCGACGGCACCAGTTCGAAAATTTGATATTGCCGAGAATATTAAAAATAATGATATCACTAAATTACCAAAAAATGAGTCCTTAGATGGTTTGTATATTAACAATGAAAAAGATTTGGATTCTTATGATTTATCAAATATGAAAAATATTGTACTTTCACACGATAAGAAATTAGGGGATACTTATATTATATCGGACAAAAATATTATATGTGATTTAGAAAATAAAGTAGAACAAAAAGGCAATAATTATCCATTGGTTAAATGCGAAAATCAATTTAATGAAAATCAAAGCTGTGCAAACATAGAATCTAATGACATATCAAAAAAGAAACACATGTACACAATTTTTACTGACCTCAATGTTTCTGAAATCATAGATTTGATGAATAGAAAACCATCGAATATCACAAATGTTAAGAAAGAACAATCACAACTCAACACCGCTTTAGATGAAATAGAACAAAAAATTCTTTTAAAAAAGTTATCTGATCAATCATTTAATTCAGAAAATTACACAGTAGATAGCAAGGAATGCGTGAAATTAGAAAAAAAAAGAAAGTTGAAGAAAACTGTTTCAAATTTGGTTAAGCTTCCTGAAGAAGATGATGTTGATAATGAATCAAATTGCTCATATAAAAGTTCTGGTAGTTCATCACGTTGTTTTAAAAGAGGGAAAACTATATTAAAAAAGAAATCGTCTTCAAGTTGTTATAATAGTGATAATAATAATAATGATAAGTTTACTCAGGTTGAAAATTTAAAAGAACTGAAGGAAAAGAAATCCTATAAAAATAAGTATGCCCCAAATGAATTAATTGGTTCAAAAAATCACCAGTTTACCAAAAAGACATTTGTTTCTAGAAATCCTCAAATTGATAAGGAAATTTATAATAAGGATGAAACTTTAAAAAACTATAAGGCTATGAAAAACAATATTAATAGTAATTCTGAAGCATCTATAACATCATATGAGAATGTTGAGAATGGAAAAGATGTATGTAACTCATTTAAGTTATCTAATCAAACAACATCATTAGGAAGTAGTGCGGTGTCAGGAAAAAACATCTCTTTGGAAACATATCAAAAAGAAAAATTTTATTGCGAGCAGTTAGAGAATGAAATTATTAGTGAGAATGAAATTATTAGTGAGGATGAAATTATTAGTGAGGATGAAATTGTTAGTGAGAATGAAATTGTTAGTGAGAATGAAATTATTAGTGAGGATGAAATTGTTAGTGAAAATGAAATTATTAGTGAGGATGAAATTATTAGTGGGGATGAAATTATTAGTAAGGATGAAATTGTTAGTGAGGATGAAATTGTTAGTGAAAATGAAATTATTAGTGAAAATGAAATTATTAGTGAGGATGAAATTTTTAGTGAAAATGAAATTATTAGTGAGGATGAAAACTATGTAAAAAATGAGCATTATAATGAAAATTATTACAATGAAAAATCTGACTTAGGATACCATTATAGTGATGGAAAATTATTTTATGAAAGCTATAAATTAAAAAAAGATAGTAATACAAAAAAAATCGATGATGAACAACCAGAGGCAGAGACACCTATAAAAATGAGTAAGAACGATAAAATTAAAGAAATACATTATTCTAATACAAAGAAAGATCATGTGAATAATTTAACACAAGAAGAACACCGCAAATTACTTGAATATTATGACGGAACATTACCATCAACATTTTATAACGAGGAAAATTTTGAAAATCCATTTAAAACAAACGACGAAGGTTCAGAAGAACCAGATTACTCAAACTTATTTTTGGGGTCTTTTGATATTAATAAGAAAGATGAAATCGAAGAAAATTCAGCTATAGAGCCAACAAATAACAAATTTACTAGTGCCTTTTTTCCATCAAGCTTTTTTAACCCAGATGAACCTATTATTGCTAGTGAACTATTTGGATTACCCAATACTGAGAATAATGATCTATATACCCCTGTAAAACTTAAGAATTCATTTGAAACTACAAAAGATAATTTAAATACAAAGAAAGTTAATAATAATACAGTAGAAAAAACAGATAGACCAATTATTAAAGAAGTAAAAAATGATTCACGTAAAAGAAGTAAACATGTTATATTTGATGAATCATCACCAAGAAGTAATAAGAAATTTAAATACTCCAATAATTATATGAGCATTAATAATGCAGTAGAAAAAAATGATGATCAAGTTGCTCAATATGAAGAAGGAAACAGAAAAAATTTACTTAAAGACACACAACGTGCTAAATTATATGGTTCTATAATTAAAAAAAACTGCAAGCTTATGACTTATGGTCAAAATAAGGATTACGATAATGTACCAAAAGAAAGTAATAAAAAAAGGGTTCGATTTCAAAGCGAAGTGACAATAATACCTAACTTACCCCCCAAAAAAAATTATATCGATTTTCCTAATTTAATTAATGAAAACAATAATATGCTTATTTCTTATGGACAAAATAGAAATATTAATCATGTAATAGAAAGACAGGGTAACCCAAATGTTCCAATTAAAAAAGAAATAAAATTTAATCCATCAAAATTCGATAATGTGAATAATAATATTATGGATTTAAATACTGTAACTAATAATAATTCCACAAATAAATACATGAATTCGGTTAATGATATGTGCCAAAATAGAGGAATATGTACTCCTATTCATATGACCCATCAAAATATAGAAATAAATAAAAATAATAACGAAAATTTCCAAAGTAGAGAAACAGAAAGCCTTAGTAAATCGTTACAAAAAAGAGACATGTATTTAAAGCAAGGGTTGTATAAAGATATCGGAATGGATCTCATTAATGTAGTACATAAACTTAGAGAAGCAAAAGCCATTAGTGAAGAGCATGAAGAGAAAAAAATCGAGCCCACTAATGAATTATACAAAAATATAGGCATTGATTCGAATGGTGAAGCTCCAGCGACAACAGAATTTAAAAATGTTGATGAAATACTTGCAGAGAACAAACGTCAAATTCTTAATCATTATTTAATGTTAGACAAAGCTGAAGCCCTTAAGAAAGCACAAGAAATTAAAAATAGTACTGATGAAATTTTAATAAAGAAAGAAAAAGAAGAACCTATTGTATTTAACAATAATAATTTGAGTCCTTTAAATTCAAGAAAACGGGCACTTAGTGAGAAACCTAAGCCCCCAAAAAAATATACAAAGAAAATACTGAAAAGAAATGTAAATAAGAGTGACTCATTTGCACCATCTCAAAGCCACCATTCTTTATCTGATAATAAAAATATATATGCCAAAAATGACATGACAACCACAAAGTCGCCAGAAAAATCCCCTAATATAAGCGATTCTAACGAAAATAGTCATTATAGCGAAGGTGGTGCTACTGATTCGTCTGCCGCAGCACAGTCATCAGTAGATAAAATGTATGAGAGATATCTTAAATATGCTGGTACCAAACGAGATTGGGAAAATAGGTTTGTCGAGGGTCGATCAAATCCATTTAGTAATGGCCAGCCATACCATAACGATATATTAGAAAAGCATACTTCCTGCTTAATATCGGAACGCACACAAAGACATCTAGAAAGACGATCATATGAATTTCAAAAAAAAAAAGAAAGAGAAAGCATGAATCGAAATTTGACAAAAAGACCCATAGTAGAAACTCCTAAAGTCAAAGAGTATAATTGTAAGGTACTTACAGAATATTGGGATTGGGATAATGAAAAAACCAAAGAATTTTGGAATTGGGATAAAAACGATAATTTAAATTTTTGGAAAATGGATTATGAAAGTGCTAAAAAATTTTGGATGTGGGATAAAGAAAAGGAAGAAACATGTGAAAATATATCAAATAACACAATGAATTTAGAAAATGATGATATATTAAATATTATACAAGAAATTATAGAATCTCGAAATATCAACATCCCAACTACAAATACCCAAAATCTAGAAAAAAGTATCAACATGTCAACAAGTACCCAAATTCTAGAAAAAAATAACTATATACCAGAAAAAAATATTCCAACAACACCAACAAAAAATATTCAGACACCAAAAAATACTCCAACAACGCCAAAAAATACTACAACACAAACAAAAAACACTCCAACAACACCAAAAAATACTCCAACAACGCCAAAAAATACTACAACACAAACAAAAAACACTCCAACAAAAACAAAAAACACTCCAACAACACCAAAAAATACTCCAACAACGCCAAAAAATACTACAACAACGCCAAAAAATACTACAACAAAAACAGAAAATATTCCATCACAAACAAAAAACACTCCATCACAAACAGAAAATACTACAACACCAAAAAATACTCCAGTACAAACAAAAAACACTCCAGCACCAAAAAATACTCCAACACAAACAAAAAACACTCCATCACAAACAGAAAATACTACAACACCAAAAAATACTCCAGTACAAACAAAAAACACTCCAGCACCAAAAAATACTCCAACACAAACAAAAAACACTCCATCACAAACAGAAAATACTACAACACCAAAAAACACTCCATCACAAACAGAAAATACTACAACACCAAAAAATACTCCAGCACAAACAAAAAATATTACAACACAAACAGAAACTACCTCTATACCAAAAAAAACAGCCTCTAAACAAACAAGAACAGTCTCTACACAAACAGAAACTACATACATACCAACAAAAACAGCCTCTACACCAACAAAAAAAAAGTCCGAAAACAAAAATACATTGCATAAAAGTCCTTGGAAATAAAATACTACCATAAGGGTTCGAAAATGAAAAAAAGTATTAATACCTATCACTATGAACTATAGATATGGTACAAAAAATTATGGAGAATAATACAAATGCTAAATCGGAAAATCGAGAATTATTTAACTTTGTAATTTTCAATAAAAAATAAGGAATCAGATAAGGAATCTGGAAAAAATGCATTAGATCATATATTAAATAATATAATGCAATATCTAAGTCATTTTAATTATATTTAGAAAAGAATGCCTTGAGAAAGGTATGATATTTTAAAAAGTTCACTGATATTAAGCAATCTTTGATTTGTAAGAAAAGTATTGTTGCTAAGGAGTGGAGCAAGGGGAAAGTATTGATTACAATGATTACTCATTTCACTAATGACGTATGTAACGCATCCGAAAACAGCAAAGGGATCCATATAAAGAAGAACGATGCCAAGTTGAAGTTGTTTTAACATCTATTGGTGAGCAATATTGTCATGTTTCTAAAAATTATTATATACAGAAGAAGGGAGTTCTGCGAAATAATATAATTTTAACGATATTTGTAATTATAACAAATTTATATTGCATTTAAACTAACATCTGATTTATTAATATCGTATATTGCATTTACACCTGTTTATTACATTTGTTAATAATTCATCACTAATCAAGCTAGCTAAAACTTTTAATATATGTTCATCTATTGATAATGCATTTCAAAATCTACAAAATAAAATAAATGTGTATTACATTGAATCTGCGTATTACATTGGATTTGTGTATTACATTTAATTTGTGTATTACATTAGAATTGTGTATTACATTAGAATTGTGTATCACATTAGAATTGTGTATTACATTAGAATTGTGTATTACATTAGAATTGTGTATTACATTGGATTTGTGTATTACATTGGATTTGTGTATTACATTGAATCTGCGTATTACATTGAATTTGTGTATTACATTGAATTTGTGTATTACATTGAATTTGTGTATTACATTTAATCTGCGTATTACATTTAATTTGTGTATTACATTTAATTTGTGTATTACATTTAATTTGTGTATTACATTTAATTTGTGTATTGCATTGGATTTGTGTATTGCATTGGATTTGTGTATTACATTTAATTTGTGCATTACACTTGAATATGTCTAAGCTAGCTAGTATTTCGAATGCTTCTATAAATCTATATAATTACAAATATCCTAAAAGATATTATGAACAGCGTATCCCATCTGATGATATAATAATTTCTAAGAAATGTAGAAATATTGCTGGAGCAATAGATTACAAACAACCTATCACTTGGATCACTATTCTTATATGGAGAAACTTTCTTTTTTGGATAGCAAGTGCAATACTGAGGTGAGTACAATGGGTACTCGTTTAATCAATACCAACCCAAGTTGCACAAAAAAGCAATGTATACCTACTTATTAATATAAGAGTGTGGAAAAATTAGTGTAAATCAAACAAAATACCATACTAAATGATCTAATACATTTCATTTTTATCGATAAAGCAAATAACTCAAAATATATTAAAGATAAGTTTCTTGTAGCAGAGTTAAAAATTCTGATAGACAGCCAAAAAAAAAGAACTAATGAAAAAAAATAGCATAAAAAATAACTCCACAAAAAAATACCAATATCTTCACAAAAAAAAAGATGTGATAAAAAAGAAAGAACATGTAAAGCAGAAAAAATAGTTGAAGATAGAGCATATAAGTCAGAAGAAAATTATTGATGAAATAACAGGTAAGCCAGAAAATGTAGTTGAGGAAATAACGGGTAAGCCAGAAAAAATAGTTGAAGAAATAACAGGTAAGTCAGAAAATGTAGTTGAGGAAATAACGGGTAAGCCAGAAAAAATAGTTGAGGAAATAACAGGTAAGTCAGAAAATGTAGTTGAGGAAATAACAGTTAAGGCAGAAGAAATTCATTGAGTATATAACAGATAAGTCAGAAAAAATAGTTGAGTATATAACAGTTAAAACAAAAGAAAATTATTGAGTATATAACAGATAAGTCAGAAAAAATAGTTGAGGAAATAACAGGTAAGTCAGAAAATGTAGTTGAGGAAATAACAGTTAAGGAAGAAGAAATTCATTGAGGAAATAACAGGTAAGTCAGAAAAAATAGTTGAGGAAATAGAAGATAATCCAGAAAAAATAGTTGAGTATATAACAGTTAAAACAGAAGAAAATTATTGAGTATATAACAGATAAGTCAGAAAAAATAGTTGAGGAAATAGAAGATAATCCAGAAAAAATAGTTGAGTATATAACAGTTAAAACAGAAGAAAATTATTGAGTATATAACAGATAAGTCAGAAAAAATAGTTGAGGAAATAGAAGATAATCCAGAAAAAATAGTTGAGTATATAACAGTTAAAACAGAAGAAAATTATTGAGTATATAACAGATAAGTCAGAAAAAATAGTTGAGGAAATAGAAGATAATCCAGAAAAAATAGTTGAGTATATAACAGTTAAAACAGAAGAAAATTATTGAGTATATAACAGATAAGTCAGAAAAAATGGTTGAGGAGATAAGACAGAAGAAAATGGTTGAATATAACAGATAAGATAAAAAAAGGAATATGGGTACTATGTTAGGCAAAAAATAATGCGGGTACGAGGTTGGGCAAATGAAATATAAACACATAAAAAGATATATACAAAGTATTTGGCAAAATATATGAAACAAAGGCGCATAAACAAGATACGTATAAATATTCAAACGCGCTTTCTATATGATGATGAGAGCCGTGCCAATTAGGGGAAAAATATATTACATATAATGAAAAAAAAAAAAAAATAATAATAAAAATATACATGTTAAAATAATAAAAAAAATCCTAATTGCACATGTCTCGAATCAATATCGTTGGCCATATAAATAACTCTACTTTAGAAACAATACCATAGTAATGTGGAATAATAACTGACAAAAAATATTAAGGCACTTAACAGTTATAATAACTTCCCAATTGAAGAATATCCATTGGCACTGATACATATATCAATGTAATAATATTGTCTTCAATCTAGTATCATTAAATTTAGACAACGCTTCCTAAAAGAAAAAATGGCATAATCCAAAATAAGTCATACAATATTTAATTATCACATAATGTTTTTTGGCAATTTCAAACAAATTGACACAAATATGTATATATGCATACATTTTTTAGCATTTTATGCAACTTAATTATATTTTATTTATATAACAACTTTTACAACACTTTTTACCTTAAATTTTATTTTATTTATATAACAACTTTTACAACACTTTTTACCTAAAATTTTATTTTATTTATATAACAGCCTTTACAGCACTTTTTACCTTAAATTTTATTTTATTTATATAACAACTTTTACAACACTTTTTACCTTAAATTTTATTTTATTTATATAACAACCTTTACAGCACTTTTTACCTTAAATTTTATTTATATATTTTTAACTACCATTATAAAAAAAACTTTAATTTTTTCTCTTAAAACTTTATATTATATATATCATTTAAACTATAACATAGCACTAACATATATAGTATGCTAAAAAAGCAATAAACATATATTATTCATTTTGTTCAAAGTTCATCACCTTTTGATTTAAGGGTATTCCCAAAAATTGCACACAACATATATGCACAAATAATATATAGGTATATATGCACAAATGTAAAACTCGATAAATATAATGATCTATATTTTTCAGTAATTCAATATGCATAAGAACGATGTAAAAGTAAAAATTAGCATAGCTACAACAAAATAAAATGTTCACTTTTGTGTGTGATAAACCCTGGTGTATTTAAATTTTTTTTATAAATTACGAAATAAGAAATGAAAGGTAACCATATTATTCATAAAAAGGAATCGATAAGTTGTGATATATCACACATCAAGTTATATTAAAAAAAAATAACCGTGTCAATCAAATAAACTAAATAAATGTATATTGTGATATATATAATACAATCTAATCCAAATATAATAATCATCGTTTTTAAATAAATGGCCATTTATAATATAAAATATTATGAGTTATATGTAGTTAGCGGAATATTAACATGAAAATATCAAATAGTAGCGTTATATATTAATAATATTTAATGTTTATGTTATCTTAGCACATCAAATGCGTATATTACAATCTTTGAAAAACTATTTTTTATTACATTCTGTTCATATTAATATTTATCTCCATTATGTGCTTCATATTTAAACTTCGTTTAGAAGTTAATAAATTGGTGGGATAACATTTTTTTTATATTTTGGTATTTGATATATTTATCAATTTTATGTAGACCACGAAATATATCAACCCTAAAACAGAATCACACGGCTTAGCCTATATATATACAGACTCTACATATTGTTTGTAACCTTATTAAATATATTTAAACTGGAATTGTTTTAAAAACATTACAAAGTGTAATTAAATATAATTAACAATATTAACAAAATGCATGAATAAATAAATAAATTAATTCAAATTTTCATTAATATATAATTGGATATGCTTCCCAAATTTAACATACTTCCGTGCTTGGTCATTGATACAATATTATATATATATATATATATATATATATATATATATATATATTAGAGCAATAACGCTACTCTATCTACCATATTACTTATAATTATTAGACAAATTATTAGAACAAACTATACCATTAAATTTTATTAATATAATTATATTTTATTTTTTAATTGTTTTAAAATATAATTTATTTATACCTCAAAACTATAAATTTTAAATATTAATAGTGATTAATCTAATATTATACCTTTATGAGAAATAAACTAACATATATAGAATGATTTATATTATTTGAATTTAAAACATTAGCATAAAATGATACTATACATAATCGAAAATTAAAAGAATAATGTACATATATCTATAATTAAATTTTTTATTAATATGCATGTTTTTATTGTATTATTAAGAATGGTAGATGCATAAAATGCCTTTTGTAGATAGTGCTGTATTGTCGAATTTCGATCTATATTTCATGCATTTATATTTTATGGCTATCATTATATATTGGTAATATGTTTAATTAACGTTGAAAACACATATATTAATCCGAATATATATTGTAATGTAGATGAATATTCAAAATTAATCATCTTATAATTCATACCCAGATTCATATATAATGCTATTATTACAATTCAACTAGCATAATATAATTTAAATTAAAGTAATTGTAATACAAATTATAAGTTTTACTAAATAAAAGATTTCATCAAATAAAGAAACATATTATGATATGCATAATTCAATATAGCTCTGGGTTATAAGGCTTATATAATAGGGAATTATGGTATTCCATAATACGATTTTATATATAGTCAATATCTATATTAATATATACAATATAGACATTTTATTTTAATCATATTAAATCGGGATGAACACACAATTGTATATATTATACTTTATGGAAAATATGTTATGTGACCCCTTTCATATTAGCTTGTGTCTCTTTTGGGTTGCATATTTGAACTTTTGAACTTCACTTCGAGATTAAACATACTAGTACATACATTTAATTAATGCTCAAATTATAAAAAAATAAATAAAGATATAATACTTACCCCTAACTCGAATATTGGTTTCACAAACAATCCTGACCCACAACATAAAAACTATATAAAAATTATGCAAAAATTATTTCTAAATAGGCATTTTCTTAAAATATATAAATCATTATTACTATTCCTGAAATAGCCACTCTCTCTGATTCATATATTAATAATTCATTCTCTTCTTTATATTTTTTATTTTTTCTCTTAAATATTGTTTTTGAGCTCGTTTCCGAAATCCAAATAACGAATACTAATATAAAAAGTTAAGAAGCGATGATATTTTTGTTAATGTTTGCATATATATAATGAAAATAATTTTTTAATTCCTTATTATTTACCTTATATGAAATCCCTAAAAAAATGCTATTGCAACTAATATCGATAAAATTGAAATTTATTTGCTTACTATCGAAGAATTTGATGATGTGACTTCAGAACTTTGTGCTTTTTCTATCGTTGGGAAGGATGAAAAATTGGAACAACGGATATCATTACATTTATTTTTAAAATTAGCATAATCATTTGATAAAGTAAGCAATATTTGACTAAATGAACCGTTTTTATTATTACTAGAATATTTCTTAAGTTCTTTATATTTTTTAGAAAATTCATTAGCTTTTGTCAAATATTCCTCGCAATTTGGACTGTGTTCATTAAATTCAGTATGCAGATTACATAATATATTAAATGCATCATATAATTTAGATATAATATTGTTGTCCATATCCGCATTCGTCAAATCGTGTTTTTTAACTATAAGATCCTTATAACTACTACAACCTTCGACTTTGTCTATAGGATTTTTATACCTATCATTATTTATAAATGTAGTATAAAAATATTGTAGGCTGTTTTTTGTTTCATTTTCCTTTAGGCTTAGCATATAACTTAGCCATATCACAATGTAATCAATAATATCGATGTTACTTTTTGCAACAAACTTAAACACGGAAAATTCTTAAAGAATTCATTAAAAAAATATAAGCATCCAGCACTAATTTTATCGAGCTCATTAATACAATTTTGATTACTACAATACTGTTTGAAAGTTGATCATCTTTAAATTGATAATTTCCTTTACTGTCCAATTGATCAGGAAACCATTCCTTTACATCCTGGAACTTTTTACACTAAGAACACATTTAAAAAAGTATAATAAAAATATACGTTAATGAAACTCTTATAAAATCAAGTTTAATGATATTTATATATAATAAAATATCAAAAAATGTAAAGGAAATTATTATTATTATTATTATTAAAAAATGAATATACCATATTTTTATCCATTGTGATAAAATTTCATTTTATATTTGTAAATTGAGTAGAATCATGTTATTTTATATACGATGCACCAAATATATGACGCAAATATTTTAACCCTATATATAACAGCTGCCTGTAGTTAAATATATTATAAGTTTTTCAATAATTAAATTAATATAAAATAATAATACAGTAGTATTACTAAAATCATATTATACTTATTTTGTGACAATTAGATAAATTACCTTGAATAGAGGATTACTTAATACATTTTTGATTAAATATAGATATGATGCACTCTATACAAAAAATGATATTCTTGCTAACATCTGGTATAACTTTATTATAAAAATGAATTTAAAGTATTTTTGAACATAGAAAAGGAATATATTTATATCTTATGTTTTAATGGTTGTTCTTCTAAAACTTAAATACTGTATATATCTAAAAAATAAAAAGTTCTATTATTACTATAATCCTTAAAAGTATATAAATAATCGTTTTTTAAAATATATTAAATTTTTATATGCTTGTTTCTTATAATATATAATACCGTTTTTTCTAAAATTATATTATTTTCGAATTAAGTTGCGTTGTTCCCTTTTTTAATTGCATATACATAATTTTAATATTATTTTTATTTAATATGAATAAATTCATAATTCATTTTAATAAATCCAATAACTTTATTTTTATTCCTATATAATTCAATTTAGAAATATATCTTATTATGTAATTTTATAATATATTTTGCACATCTTTCCCTCGGTTTAAAACGGCAATTAGCACTGAGCCCGTATTTATTAAGCTATTTATAAGTTTAAATAACCCTTTAAATGCATATTGTTTTTAAAATAATATTTAGTATATATTAAATATTAACGCATAAATAAGTATTGATGGAATTTTAAAAGTATAATATAAAATTATGCGTAATTAGGTTGTTATATTTCCCTTTAAGAAAAGAGAGGTAAGGTATATTTTCTCTTTTAATATATAAATTTATATAAATATTCGTTAAATGTTCTACAATGATCATTTTATCTTATATATTTTATTTTTATAGTTATCAATGCATATATGTTCAAGTAATTTGTTAAAAATTCTATATTTTGTTAATTTTACGATACAATAATGCTAATTTAGATTATAAAATGATGATTAATTAAACAATGATAATATAATACGCGTTAATATGGAATAGTAAAATGGCATTTAACATGGATTGAATCTTTAACCTTTTCTCTATTTATCCAGTTTTTTAGAATATTAAACCACATATCCTAAATTGAATCTTTAACAAAATATATAGCATTGATACCTTTATAATGTATTATTATGTGTCTTTCCGATAATATTAATATTTAATTATATGAATGTTTCATAATATAGCAATATTTCAATATTAATTATTGGTATTTTACTAGATTATATATATAGTCATATAATAATAACGCATTTTATCTATCATATTATTTATAATTATTGGAACAAAATATGATATGAAAATTTATTAATATACTTATATTTTAACTATTTTAAAATATAATTTATTTATACCTCAAAACTATAAAATTTAAAAATTAATAGTGATTAATATAATATTATACCTTTATAGTAAATAACTTAATGTATATAAAACTATTTCTATCAATATAAATTAGAACAATAGCATAAATGCAAAGCATTGGGATGAAAAAAGTGAGTATTATATATATTTATTATTTATAAACTTATTATATATATATTTATAGTCTATTTTTTATATATTACATAAAATTTTAGAAGCATAATAATATTTATAGATAATGTTGTATTGTTAATTATCGATATATATTCTATGAATATATATTTGATGATTATTTATTATATATTAGTTGTGTGTTTATTAATATTAAACATATGCATATTAACCTGAAGATATGTTATATTGTAGACAATTGTTTCAAATGAATCTAATTATGTGTTATAACCTCATATATAAGATTGCTATATAGTTTGGTTGGAAATTTATAACTAAATCAAAATAATAGCGACACAAATAATAAGTTTTACTAAATAAAATGTTTCATCAAATAAAAAAATATATTGGGTTATTCATGATTCAATATAGCTCTGGGTTAACAAGTCTTATATAATAAATAATAAGGGTTCTTATATATAGTTAGCCAAAAATTAGCAATAAATATAAAATTCGAATTGATAATATTATCACATTTAATATATATGAACAAATATATGAAATTATTATAACGTATGGAAAATATGTTATGCGACCCCTTTCATACTAATGGCTATGTTCCTTTTTTGGTTGCATATTTGGACTTCATTTCGAGATTAAACACACGGAGATTGTATATATATTTATCAACATTTACAAACACAAAATATTATCAAATTATAAAAAATTAAATTACAATATCCCCAAACCCTAACTCAAAACGCAGACTCAGTGAACAAAACTACAACTCATAAGCATAACCTTGACCCATAATACATGAACATCTCGTCATCAAGGATATTATAATTAAAAACTAAATTAATTTTATGTATGCATATGTGTATATGTTTCTTGACTTTACAACTTTATGTTTCATTATTTTATTTATTTGTATTTTTTTTAACTTTATAATACTATGTTTTATTATTAAAAGGAAAATTATAATTTGTATTAATTTATAAAAAACATAGGCGTTAATATTACTACCAATAAATAATTTTTTTAAAATTAACAATTTTGCTAGAAAATTGTTATTTAGTAAAATTTGTATTAAAGTGATAAAAAAATCACAAATGTGTGATTATCATACTATTATTATTATGAAGTAAAAAATATTGCTATTATAGTAGTATTAGCAGTATATAGAATTAACTGCATTTCTCATATTAAAATAATTATTTAACATAATATTTATATTACTATGATCTTTTATTTATTAATGTAATTATATGTGTATTTCCATATGTAATGGGATGTTTTATAAATTTTAAATTGAGTTTGATCAATTATAAAAATATAAAATTTGTGTATTCATAATTCTATATATTAAAAATGTTACTTATATAATATAATTAAAGTTATATATTTTTAGATATTATAATATTAAGGAAATTATGGATCATAATATTTTTGATGTTCATTATTTATGAAAGCTTCTGTTATTGATGTTGTTTTGTGGTTGAATTATTTAAATAAAAAATACATTAAACTTATAAATTTGATAAAAGCATAAATTTTACCGTTTAAATAATAGTTTTTTATACTTTATTGGAGAAAATTATTTGCTTCAATTTTAATTATACTTGTGCTTATTTTTCGAGCTGTTAATTTTTAACTAAAATATACTAATATATATTTTAATATTTTGTTTGTAAACTTCAAAAATGAATAATTTTTATATTCAAATTGTTTTATTTCTTTTAATCATCTCCCTATATGTGAATAATAAAACCCTTGCAACTGAACCTACTCCAGGAGAAAATGCAACATCCGAATCAACACATCATTATCTTACGTAAGAAAATACAATAATATATATATTACATATTTCATTATGAAAATATTAAATATACATCATCGAAACAATATTATAATATAAATCCAATACCTTTATTTTTATACGCATTAAAAATATGTCCATTTTGATCAATGATAGTTCAGAAGTATATGAAAAAAATAAGCACTTATTATGTACTGATCCAGAAGAAACTGAAAATACAGGTGAAGTTATGAAATAAGCTATGAAACATTTAGAACGTCATGCTACAAGTATAGATAATTATGAATTATTTGATACAAATCCTAGTGGTAATACATTTTTTTATAAAAAAAGACATAAAAAACTTACAAATGTTCTAAAAATGAAATATGCAATTTATGGTTCCGACCAGGTATAAATTAACGACCAATATTAAAGTTATAAACCAAATTAAAATATTAAAATGATTATAATTTATTTACATATATTACTCTTTGTTTCCATTAGTATAATGAAATAATAAACATGTTATGGGATCCCGATTGTTCCATTTTTTTCAATACTGGCTTTGTTAAAAGTATACAAAGCATAAATAATTAGTCAAATCATCATATTATTGTTACTATTTATTCGACATTTCATGATTTAGTATTGTCATTGTTATATGATACTATTTATTGTTTCCCATGTCTTCAAATTTATAATATTTTAATTTACATTATGCGAAGTTATTACTTTTTTGAAAAATTGTCCGTGTGTACAATCCAAATTTAGTAATGATACAATACCGTTGCAAAAAATGGTCGTGGTCTCGTCATAAATATTTTTATGCTTTAGCTACAAAAGTTCAAGTAAGGAAAACTTTCCCTTTCTATTTCGTTATAAATCGTATTTTTCATATTATTCACAATAATTTATGCAATATATTTTTATTAATTTTATAGATATCAGAAAACAAAACTATAATAGTCATAGCTTCAGAGATATAAATAATCACAACCGTAAAAATAAAAAATACTTTGAAAAAACAATAATAGAAAATGAAAATTTATTCGAAGCTGACATTGATTCTGAATATGATATTAGAAATAGAAATAGAAAATAAAAAAAATGTTTGTTAACTTATCTGGATTTATAATTCAAAAAAAGGGAATTGCGTTGACATTAACTATCTCAACTCTAAGCAATCTACAAATTTTAATAACTTAATAATTTTATTCCACAATTTATTTTGTTATTTCGTTATTCTATTTTAACATTTATAAAAAATACATACCATTTATATAAATGTAAATATTTATAATATATGATGTTCATCCGCACAAAACTATAATATTTGCTTTTATATATTTATCCATTTTTGTTTTTTGTTCACAGATTAATATTAATACCCCTATTTTTGAAGATTTATTAATTAGAATAGTTAATTTATCACAAATACTAAATATTCTGAGATCAACCACCATAATTTCCAAGAAATAGTGTGCATTCCTCATAATATGTTTGATCATTTTAATGTTGTAATACATTATTAATAAAATAAATATACTTTCACAGATTATGTTTATTTTAAATTATTTCCATAACCACATTTAATACAGTTTACTTTCTTTATAATTTATTCATGTCTTTTTAATATAAGGATGTATATATTTATTTTGATGAATGCCATAAATATAACCATTATAATTTGTGAAAAATATTTTTTTATTTTCCCTTTTCATATTAATATTGATAATCCTTTTATATGTAGAAATATATAAATTTGTATTTTTCTGGTACTATTTCCCTTATTTTCATTATGCATATACAACTCCCCATTGTTATTATCAAGCTTAGAAACCATTAAATATATCAATAATCATCCTCTAAATCACCTATTAATGATTTATTTTCTCTTTATTTTTTTCTCATTGGAACTGTTTTCGAAATCCAAATAACGAATACTAATATATTTTTAGAGCTATAGAAAAGGAAATTATAATTTGGAATAAAATGAGTCGACTATACACATTGTTTTATATAGATTATTAAAATTCATATATTTATATTATAATATTACACAAAAATACATTTTTTAATTGTCTTTATAAGCCAAATTACTTATATTAATAAGAAATTATAATTTTTAATACTTATATTGAGTTTTAAATACGAAACCATATATTTTTAACACTAAAATAAAATTTAATTAAATTTATCATTCCAAGGAATCGTTTTTTCTTTTATAAACAAAAAAAATTAACAAAAAAATAAATTAATAAATGGTACAGGATCGCCCTGCGTAAGTTTGTATATATTTAATAATGGAGATTTTTCTCCATAAACGAAATTTATAGATTTTTTAGTCTGTTTTTTTTTGAGTATATGAATTTATAATTATTCCCATTTGTTTTTTTTCATCAATTGAGTTTATAACTCTCTTTTCAATTTTCTTTCCAGAAAACACATTTATAACCTCTTTCATGTTTTCTTTTCTTCAACTTCTTTCTCCATCCAGATGGAAAATACTAACATAAAATTATGAAAAATATATAATATTTTATAGTGAGAAGATATTTAAAAAACTGTATACTTCATAATTGTCTTTTTATTTACCTTGTGCATAATAGCTAAAGTAATGGGAATTAAAAGAACTATAATTGAAATTCCAATTTTTTTGTATACGTCGAGTGTATTGTCATTTATTCTGTTGTTTCATTTCCTTTTACTTCGTCTACTGGATTTTCGTGTTTAATCACTGTACTTGGCACTGTTTTTTTAGATCCTCTTTGATCGTTTTCATCATATTTTTTTTCAGATGGGTCCTGAGGCAATTGCTGTGTTTTAGTTTGTTCCATAGAACTTGATGGTAGTGAAGTTTGTGACGTTTCTAATGAAGTTTGAGGTGTATGTTTTTGCGGCGTTGGTGGGTCATTAGATATGGGCAATTCATCCCCGTGTCGCCTGATCCAGATTTATTATCGTCTGAATTACCAGGCGTTTCTACTTTTTTAGAACCGCTACTTATATGATCTATATTTCTTTTAAAAAAGTACTAGATTCTTCGAAACTATTTATTTTATTAGGTAAAACCGTATTATATAAATTATGAATATGCCCAGTTGCACCTATAAATACATTCCTAATAATTTCAAACGAAGTGACAGCATTATTTAATTATTCCATGTCTTTTAATGTGATCCTAAAAACGAATAGTCCAATATCAAAAGATGCTCCTGGTGTACTTTGAGTTCCTTTTGCTCCTGAAACATCATATGTATCTCTTGAACATCCCCGGATTCACCCCTTGAACCTACTTGATCACCTTGCATAATATCTTATCTATCATCTGAACCACCTAATACTGAACCCTTATGCACATTTTGAGAATATTTAAAAATAGAGATTCATTTTTTTTGTTCTGCTATTTTTATCGTTTTTATTTTGTTAAATTATGCTAAATGTAATAGTATATATATTGATTCAATTGTGATAATAATATAAATTGTAAACACATAAAATGAAAAAAATAACCTTTTAAATATGTTTATAAAGTTTACAGTTAAAATTATATCATATCTTTTACCAATATGTTATTAATTGTACACAATAATTTTGAGGTAAATGAAATGTTTATTACTTTAAATAAAAAAAAATGTAAATATTTTTATAGATTTTCTTATAATGTATAATGTCATAAATCATTAACAGTTATAAAGTATTATACCTATTAATAATATTTCTTTCTAGGGAATTATTATATTTTATACTTTTTATAATTAAAAAATTACATTAATAATAATATATCTAGATTTTTTATTTATACTAACTTAAATATAGTTGTTATTATATCAAATTAAAAAAAAAAAAAAAAATTATGGGATGTTTTGTTTCGTTGCTTTTATAAATAAATATACTATGTATATTGTATTTGCTCACTATTATTTTTTAAGTATAGGAATTATATAAATCATTATTTATTAATAAAAAAATAATATATAGCAATTATATATTTTAAATATATTTTTTCTTCGACCAAATTTGAACTATCGAAATTAAGAAAATTAAATAAAACAAAAAATAAATTACCGAAAAATAAATTACCAAAAAATAAACAACATATATAATTTGTGTTAATATTATATCAATTGCAATTTTATCTGGTTGCATAAATACTCGAAAAAACTTCGAAAATGATGTTAAGAACTACAATTATGCATTTTTTTTGTTTCCCATAATTTGTTTACGATTTATCATGCTATTGTAATATACATCAATTCTATTAATATTATTTGATAGTAATGTAATATGTATATAGAATTTGTATAAAGCCATAATATGATTTAGTATAGTATACTTTTTTGTGTTAATAATATATATACATATATTTGAAAAGTAAAATTTTAATTATATATGCATGTAGATACATCCATTTTATGCAAAAAACAAAGAATTTACCATTAAAAATGCCTTATTAGAAGGAAAAGTAATATATATATATATATATATATATATATATTTTTTTTTAGTTGTACCATAAATTATTATATTCCATAATATTGGAGATGGAAGAAATTGAATTGAATAATGATGAATTAATGAATACAAAATGTAATTTAGATGGTGATCCTAAGACAAATTGGTTCTGTAATAAAAATGGTTTACTTTTAAAAACATATGGGTGGCTTGTTAAAAATGCTATAGGAGTTATATTGTTAATACATGGATTAAAATCTCATACTCGATTAACTTATATGAAAATAAATTTAAAAATGCCAAATAACAATGAAGGGTTAGTAGTAGACAATAATAATTACTATATCTATAAAGATAGTTGGATTGAAAATTTTAATCAAAATGGTTATTCAGTATATGCACTAGATTTGCAAGGGCATGGCGAATCACAAGGATGGGAAAATATAAAAGGCAACTTTAGTTGTTTTGATGATCTAGTTGATGATGTAATACAATATATGAATCAGATTCAAGATGAAATCTCAAATGATAATCAAACGGATGATGAATCTAACCATATATTAACAACTGAAAAAAAAAGACTACCTATGTATATTATTGGGCATTCGTTGGGAGGAGGTATTGCTTTAAGAATATTACAATTATTAAGGAAAGAACAAGAAGATAGCATTAATTCTGGAGATGCAAGTGACAATAAAAAATGTAACATCATGTTAGGAAATTCTACTAACATTAATGAAATCGACAATGATATGGTAGAAGATATTATTAATGATATGCATAATTCTAACGATCGTGCTATAGAATGCATGAATAATACACATTTAGTTACCAATTCTAATGGTTATGATTCTGATAATTCCTGTTATAGTGCCTCTTCTACGACAAATGCTATTGATAGTGGTAGTGATCAAGATAGAGGATGCTATAATCATTTAGATAAGTTAAATATTAAAGGTTGCATAACATTATCAGGTATGATGAGATTTAAAACAATATGGAATGCTAGGAACGATTCAATCAAGCGTTTTTATTTACCTGCAGTAAATTTCATGTCTCGTGTCGCGCCTCATGCACGAATTTCGTCAGAATTAGGTTATAAAAGGTCCAAATATGTTACTAATATATGTAAATATGATAAATTTCGAAATAATAGTGGAATAAAATTCAAATGTATATATGAAATTATAAAAGCTTCGATCACATTGAATTGTAATATTAAGTATATGCCAAAAGATGTCCCTTTATTTTTTGTACATTCAAAAGATGATAGTATTTGTTATTATAAAGGGGCAGTTTCATTTCATAATCAAGCAAATGTTAATAAAAAAAACTTACATATTGTTGATGGTATGAATCATGCTATAACGGTAGAGCCAGGAAATGAAAACATTTTAAAAAAAATTATTGAATGGATTTCTAATTTAAGAAGAGATGATGAAATAGAAGATGAAAAATAAAATTAAATATAAAATGTCCCTTAATAATGTTTATATTAATTATTGTTTTGTTTTTTTATAAACATAAATGTAACTTTTTCGATTATTTTTTTAAGTCAAAACAAGAAAAGATAATAATAAATATATTATATCTTTTTACATTATATATGTTTTTTGTTATTTCAAACTGTTTTTTTAAATTAAATTTGTATATAATGATTTTAGTTGCAATTTAAAGGTTTAGGGTTCAGGGTTATATTGAATTATATATATCATAATATCTTCATTCTATGAATATTTTTATTTAACAAAACTTCTTATTTGCACCCCCCATTTTTTTAATTTAAATTATAGTTTAAGGGTTCATGCCCCCCCAAGGATTGCATAATATAAGAACAAACGGCAAAAATACATCATATTGCATATATATAAATATGTCTATCCTAATTGCTTTAATTCATTTTGTACACACATATAATAATAAATTAACATAACAATATTTGATATATTTTTAATTTTGTTGTTTTTTTAAATTAGTAAACAATAACACATATAATAGTAACAATTTAATTTAGTGATTATATCTTATCATACAATTTGATAGGATTACTATTCCCATTTAACTATGAAGAATGAAATTATGAATATAGGAATGTTATATATATTCATATATTGTTTTAACGTTACGAAAAAGTATGTTATTTAAGTTATGCATACAAAAGATGATAATGAAAGAAATCTATGAATAAAAAACGCACATATAATGGAGTCAAATATTATCTCATACATACATATATATATTTCCATAATACTATTGCCTCAATTAAATAAATGTAATGTATCTATGAAATTGTTTATAGTATTATTCTATTAATAAACTTAAAAGATGAAAATTTGTCTAATTTTATTTTCATTATATAAAATATAAATATATGTGTATATTATAAAACTATACGCATAAAAATAATAAATAATATTATAACAAACGGATCAATCTTATTTCAATTATTATGTTTGGAACATTCTTCCAAAAATTCGGTACTATAAATAAGTATAAATAGCACAAAAATTCATATAAATATATATGATATCGTTTTATTCAAATATATAATAAAAATATATTACATTTATTTTAATAGTTACATAAAATTATAAACTTAAAATATGAGCTCATAAATGTAGAAAATTGCAGCATAATTCATTCGTCTAGAAGTGTCACATGTCAAACATTGTAGTTTAAGTGATAATTAGAAATAGTCATTTTTGTCGTTTTTTAGTTCGATATCACTTGAATATAATTGTTGTTTGAAGATTATTCACTTGGTTTATAATTTGAAGGTTGCTTTCCTGTTAGCTTTTTTAAATCGGATAAAACATTTGAAAATTCGGGATTTTTTGCAATAATGTCATGCGGATTATTTTCCCATCGCAATCATACCTTAGAAAGAGGTTCATTGTTATTTGAGGTTTCTGTTATAATCGTTATTTTAAACGTAATGGAAACTTTAAGTTCTATACCTCATTCTCAAGTAAGTTGAGAGGAATTCGTCCCTCGTTGATCTTGCCATAGGAAAAAATTCATAATCATCGCTGTTTTTTTTTTTATTTTTATTATTTTTTTTTTTTTTGTCATTATCTTCTTTAGGATTGTTATTCTTTAATTGCGTTTCGTGTTTATATTCTATATCATTGTTTTCGTCATTTCTGTTTATTTCTTCGATACCACTAAAGCTTTTATTTCCTGCATCAGATACCTTATATCGATAATACAAGGAAATAAACATACTAATATATATATGCGTTAATATATATGTCATAACATGTAAATATCCACTATTATATAATTTTCTAAACATTAGTTTATATTTTGTTTTGACAACTTACTTCCTGTTCGGAGCAATGTGTTGGTACAATAAAAATGACATACAAGGCGATGCAAACTAAACTAAATATCCTTTTATTCATTTTCTTATTAATAAAAAGTGTTTCCTCAAATCAGTACACTTTAAATAACATATAATTTATTATTTATCAGTTTCCTTTTTATCTATTATTATTGTAAAATAATAATGCTATTATTTAATGTTAAATTTTGTTTAATTTAATTTATATTAACAAATTATTTGATATTTATGAAATTATACATTGCTTCTATTTTAAACCATTCACAAATTTATAACCCTGCAATTATAAGTTAACAAAATTTAATATTTTATTTCTACTTTAATATAAATAATAATAAGTAAACGATTTATTTTAAATGTATAAAAAAATATATAAACAATTTGTTTTAAATACACAAAAATGTGTATGTTCTAAATATTTTTTATTTATTTGAGCCATTATATTTAATATAACAAAATTATTTTTAATATTTAAAATATAAATAAATTAATGCATTAATTTATATGTACAAATCGCCATATAAATATATAATAACTGCTATCACCAAAGATACGTATAAGCAATTGCAAAATGTTTTATATTACGTTTTTTTCAAATAACAAGCTATTTTCATAGAATATATTATTTTAATTATAAAAAAATAAGTTTATGTAACAAATTCTACAAAAAAATATTTTTTTGTATATTTTTATATAAATAAATCTATAGTATAATTTAAAGGCTCGTTTAATAACGCATTTTATACTTTATAAACTTATATTTGTCTGTTTCCGCTTGTTTACATACAAATTAATATATATTAATTATGGTATAAAATGCTAGATGTGTATATATTATAAATCAATATATGCATACATATGAAAAACAATTAGCAAGGATTGTTTGCATATAAATACATTATTGTTTATTATACTTCTCAACTGCTTAATATTATTTAATAATATTCTTTTTTTTTTTTTTCGTTTTTTTAAAATATATGATCTCCATGATAAGCATGTAATATTTTTATTTATATAATATATCTATGAATATGTAACATGAAATATATTATTTCTATTAAAATCATATAAAATATTCATATTTTCAAGTGTACCTCGCATGAATAACAACGAATAATACATATGAAACCAGAAAATGAAGTACAGCTAATAAGAAACGCTTTGTTTTGTCGTATTCATTAAACGCATATTATATTATCTTTAATATTTAAACACTATAATGTCTTTATTTTTATAAATACTATTTAAATAAAACATATATATAGCACAATAGTTATCATATAACCATTTCCTAATATAGAAAATTTATTATATACTTTTTTATAAAAATAGGGTAAGTGACCCTTAACATTGTTTCCTTATATTAAAGCCCTAATTACGCATGCTAATAAATTGAGTGCGATTTATTTATTATAGTTTGAATTTTATATTTTCTTTTAAATACGGAGCCATATATTTTTAACCCTAAAATAAAAGTTAATTAAATTTATCATTCCAAAAAATCGTCTTTTCTTTTATAAACAAAAAAAATAAATTAATAAATGACACATAATCGGCCTCCATAAGTTTGTATATATTTAATAATCCCATTTTTTCATAGACGCAATTTACGAATTTACCATTTCTTCAATTTATAACATTTTTCATGTTTTTTTTTCTTTCCGATTTTTTCCCCACCCAAGTGATAAATACTAACATACAAATAGGAAAAATGTATGGCATATTTTTTTATTCGTAATTATTTATGAAGAAAATATTTTAAAAATTGTATATTTAACAATTTTTTTCTTATTTACCTTATACATAATTGGTAGAATAATGAGTATTGAGATAGCTATAGTACCAACACCCATTGCATCAAATTTATTGTTTGTTAATATACGCCATTTTATGGTTTTTTGTTCATTTTAATGTCAGTTCCAGGATGTGTGCTTCCATTTTGTGCGTTTGATGAATCTCTACTATATTTTGGACCATGACTTTGTAATCAATTAGATACACCATTTTTAACTGTGCTTTGTGAGGGCCATGTATTGTTATAGGCTGTGGTTGTGGAAATATAGGTGGTACTGAATTTTATTATGAATTTGAAATTTCCAATGTTTTTTGTGGATCACTGTCTGACCGGATTGATCATCAATTTGTATAGAAATAATGCCTACTTTTTTAGGATGGCTACTTATATCATCAATAATCCCATTTAAAAAACTCTTAGATGTACCATAAGCAGTTTTATATTAGGCATAGATGTACTATATAAATTCTTAATAGTATCCGTGGCCTTTATAATTTTTTCCTTATTTTCATTAAAAAACTTGAAAGCATTATTTAATTGTTCCATACCTTTTGATGTGATTGTAGAAATGTATGGTCTAATATCAAAAAATGCTCCTGTAACACTTCGTGGCACCTTGTACACTAACCGATCCACTACCTGAACCTCCTTGTTCAGTATTTGTAGTTACTATATCCCCCCCTGATTTTTTTGTGTTCTCCTTTGGAGATTTTGGATGAACTTTTTTACATTCTTCATTTTAAAATTCCTTTGTAATAGCATCTGCGCTTATTTCTGGTTTAAGTTCTTGAATAACTGTACCTAAATTATTTATTGTATTCCTCGTTATGACTAAATCTCTAAATTTATCATATGTTTTTTTAAAAATTTTCAGTAAATTAATATATGAATCACATTTATCAATCTTATTATATATTTGAGAGCATTTTGTGGTAATATTTCCAAGATCATTCCTTGTGCTACTATTTGTGTTATATTCATGAATTGTATTACATATTTGATAAAATAGTTCATAGAACTGACTCATGTAAACAATATTACTACTTTTCAAATAATTCTTATTACATAATACTTTCCAATAATTAAAATTACCCATATATTTTTTTAAACATGTTTCATAAGACTTTTATAAAATGGAATTATGGTCTTTACTTATCTGAAGTAATATATTGGATAACCATAACAACATATATTCAATATGCTGATGATCATTATTTTCACCATCTTTTATATTTTTATCAATTCTATTTAATTTATTATATAAATATGTACTTAATGTGCTAATTATTTCGTAATTAGTTTCACAATTGTGATGTCTTTTATTTTTTTATCATAAGGGCAATTAAATTTGAATAAACTCTTATTAGAATTAAATTTGATTTCATCGACAATTTCATTGTTAAAATATTTATTAACATTGCGAAATATTTTGCACTAAGAAATATTTATAGAATTAATAAAAAAATATATTAATAAAAGATATAAAAATTATGTTTAGTCATTTTATAGAAATATAACATCCAAGAAATGTAAATATAAATAATTTTATTTAAAAATATGTGGATAGTGCTTTATTATCTATTATAATTGAATTTTATTTATAATATGTATATTAGGTGGCATCGTATTATTTTAATATATAATATACATACAGTGATAAATATATGATGCACTCATTTTAGTTATATACACAACTAATATCCATAAATAAAGACATTCTTATTATTTAAATTCATATGGAATAATAATACAACATTGTAAACAAAGGAATATTCTATTTACTTTATTGCAATCACCTAAATTATCTTAATTTTTTATTAGTTTGAAGCATTCTTATCATATTCGAAATATCGATATCCTTAATAATATTCGGAATATCTTCATTGAATAATTTTGCGTAACCTTTCAATGAGTTCAAATAAAACATATTTCCTAATTATTATACGCTTGTACATAGAGAACTATGCATTCTCTAGATTTATAGTAAAGAGGCCACCATTTTTATGTTATTATAAATATATAATTAGAATTGTATTATTAGAAACCCATTATTACTGCAATTGTTAAAAATGTATGCGTATCTCATTATTTGAATATCATGTATTGATATATGTTATTATTCAACGTTGAATATTACACCTTTTATATTATTTCTAATAAATATAAAACACAATTGTGTTTAAATTTAATATTATTCCCTTTTCTAAATAAATGTCATATAATATGTTTAATTATCTTAATTCGTATATATAAATTAATAATTCATTTTATAATATATAATAACTTTGCTTATGTACTAAAATTCTTTATATATAAATATAATTAATGAATAGTTTTGAGTGCATATCTTATCTATATTTTTAGAATCAAAAAAACATAATATACAAATTAGGTTAATCGAGCTATTACAATAGAATATAGCATGGGTATAAATTTGTTTTAGGATAATATTTAATATATATAAAATGTATGTTATTCTTTACATTCTTATTATCTATTTAATATATAAATGGTTAAGAAATATATTTTAAACAATAAAAAAAATAAATTTAATTGTTCCCACAATTTAATTTAAATATATTAACTTTTAATTTTAAAATCCTATTCATACTTTGGTTAGAAAAATTAATTTGAGAAGAAATATAGCATGGGTTACCATTTTAAGTGTACATTTATACTTATAATCTAAGCATATATTATGTATTGTATATTTTATGATAAAAATTTATTTAGATTTATATATAAAAAACTATATTTTTAAAGAGAATTATATAATTATTAATGGAATCGGTATTGTCTTACTTGGTTATGTTAATTCTAATATTATCACAATAAAAAAATACTAAACCAAAAGTATAATATTTAATTTTCATTTTATATATGTTTCAGTTATACTATAAGTCTAAGAATATATGTATAAATAAATCAACAAGTATGCGTAGTTGTTAGTATTTATAACGTTTATATGTTGTTATCATGATTACTGCTTCTATATCACTGTATATTATATAGTTATAATGAATGAACTCAATAGAAATACTTTAAATCAATGTATAAACTTTATGTATTCCATTGTTTTAAAGTATAATATTTTAGAATATATATATTACCTCGTGGAAATGGTATATTTAGAATGTATAATTATGAATTTATATTTTCGTATAACAAAAAGAAATAAATTCCAAACAAATTAATTGGAACATTCCATTTCTATAAAATTTACATTAATATGTATTTATAAGATATTTCCGAAATAAAAAATATTATTTATAATCATTGATATAATGATTTAATCGTTTATATTTACAAATATTAGAATAATAGTCCTAATTTTATGTACCTAATTTTTTTAAATTATTAAGGAAGTTATTGAAACAAAATATATTATAAAAATTTATTAATCTACTTATATACTTTCATTTTAACTAGTTTAAAGCATAATATATTTTGTACATTTAATAATTTATATATAGCTCAAAACTATGGAGCATAAAAATTATTGTATCCTTAATATAATATTATATCTTTATGGTAAACAAATAAAACCATATAAAAAATCCCTATTAATATAAATTAAAAATTTAACAAAAATATAAGCTGGGGAATAAACAAACTGTATAATTTAATAAAAAAATCAATAGGTTTTTATGCGTATATATAACAAAATTCTATATTAATATATTATTTAAATGATTAACAGTTTTTAATAATATATATTTTTTAAACATTATAAAAAACTATTAAGCCATAACCTTTATTTTGTTGTATATTATGGTGTCATCTCGAATATTGGTATATATTTTATTATCATAACTATAATAGTATATAGTATGTTTAATTAATAATAGAGATACATGTGTTAACTTATATATAATGTAAGTAAATATTTTAAATTAGTCTTAATATAATATTTCCTCATACAATTTTATTATTATTATTTATATGGAAAATTATAATTTCAATTAAAAACTGTGAAACCAAATATAAATTTTATTAAAGAAAAATGCTCACCAAATAAAGAAACAATATTGTATATTGTGGTATGTATAATTCAACATAATTTTGAACTATTGTTATAATCTAATATATAATTGATAATTATGGTATATCATATTAAGTCTTTTTATATATGTCTATCTACTGTTTAACATTAAAAAATGTGCCAATATTATATATATTAATATTTAAGTTATATAAAACATAAAATATAATTATATAGTTTATGGAAATTATTTTCCTGCCGATTCTTTTTCATAATAATGTTTATCGCCCTTTTTATATATTATTACAAAACTGAGTATTATGATACATATATTTTCTCTTTTAATAATTTATTATTTATATATATTAAATACTGTGTATATATCCATAAGTGTTACGAAATTATAAAAAATAAAATAAATATGAAACCCTGATCCCTAACCTAAAATATAAATTTCATAGAACACGACTATAACCCATAATACAGAACTATAACCCATAATACAGAACTATAACCCATAATACAGAACTATAATCCATAAAACCTAAACACCTGATGCCAATAATACTAAAGTTAAAAAAAAAATATATTTTGTGTGTGAATATTCGTGATTTATTTTTATTATATATTTCATTTTCTTTTATTTTAATATGTATATTTAATAATAATTTTTCTATATAATAAAATGTTTATATTTCGCTGGTGTGCAAAAGGGTATGTATACTAATGCTACTAACAATACATATTTTTTTATCAACTTCTTAATGCTAGAAAAATTTTATTTAGTAAAAGTTATATTAAAAATAATAAAAAAAACGCATAAAACTTTATTTACTATAATATAAATTTAATAATGGACTAAAAAATATTAGTATTGCAGTGTTAGTTGCAACCATATATAACTGAATTTTTCAGCCTAAATTAATTTTTTTGTATTTAAAAATATAAAAGCGATTTTTTGTATTCAAAATAAAGAATTATATAAAAAATGCAAAAAATCGATGGAAAGAAACAACAACACTGTTATTTTTATATAATTATCATTAATAATATATATTTCTGTAATATTTGTCGGTTCATTAATATGTAATTATATTTAAATCATATATATTTTTTTATATTATCTTTATAAGTTGATGTTTTGTATTATAAACTTTTTACTAAGTAAAACTGTATATGTAAAAATTATAGATATGTTCTATGGATATATAGATATATTTTATATACACAGCTTCATACGTAATCATATATTATATATTTTTTACTTATGCTATATAATTTTTAATTTTATTTAATCTTTAGTTTAAATAACTATAAAAATATAAAATATGCATGTCTATATTATAATAATTAATATAATAATATTATTTATATATATTATAACATTAGATGTACTAAAGTTCATTATATTTATGTTTATTAATTTGTATGAAAACTTTGGATCCTTTTTTCTTTGGAATGAAACTATTTATATAAAAATATATTTAATTTATAAATCAAATAAAGCATACAAATTGAATAATTATATATATTTATTGTTTAAATAACTATTTTATGCTTTTTAAAAAATATTAGTCTTTTCAAATTTTCTTATATAATTTTGCTTTAATTTTAATTATACTTATACAATTTTTATATCGTCATATTTTTAGTTTTTAGAAAAATGTTAATATATTTTTTATCTATTAAAAACGGAAATGGGTATAGCATATACTAGGACACTTTTTTTACTTTTAAGCTTGTTTATTTATGTAGTTAATAAAACCCTTGAGGCAAAACCTGCAACAGAGATTGGTACTCTAGGAAATGCTGCTTCAAAAATTTCTATGTAAGAAAAAATGATAATATACATGTCTACATTTAATATATTTATACAAATACATGTACTATTATGATAATATTATAATAAATTTCTGCAAATATGCGTCTGCATACCGATTGTATAGTAAAAATATCATTTTGTAAATACATTTATTTTTTTGTGTAAATTAAAAATAGCTTCACATTGGGAAATGATAGTTAGAATGAAAAACACGAAAATGATCATCTACTAAGCACAAATCCGGAAGAAATTACAAAAGCATCTGAACTTATGGACGAAGTTGTAACACTTTTATGGCATAATTCTACAAATATAGACGATTACAAATTATATCATAGTGAGAAAAATGCAATTTTGTATTTTACGAAAGATGTAAATCCAAACGTTGGGAAACTTAGCATTAGGATCCGAGATTCCAATAAGGTATGAATTAATGAACAATATATTTTAAATTATAAAATTATGTTAAAAAAAATACTAAATATATACATATTTGTTTTTCTTTGTCTTTGTCTTTAGTGTAATGACGTAGTAACCCTTCTATACAATCCAAATGGTCCCAAATATTTCGATGAAAACTTTATTAGCAGTATATAAATATAATTAATAAATTTAATATGTGATTATCATTATGTATGCATATTTTTTGTTTTATTTTTATCAAAGTTGTATGATACTATTTATTAACTTTCATTTGTTACCTTTCATAACATTTTAATTTAGATGATGTAAAATCATAATTTTTTTTAGGAAAAGTTTTCCGGTAATACAATTCCAATTTAGCATTATTACAAAAACGCTACAAATGCCGTATTGGATCCCTCAAAAAATATTTTTATTCTTTAGCCAAAAAAGTTAAAGTGCATTTTGTTTTTTTCCATCCATCTTAAATCGTATTTTTCATATTATTACACCATAATTTATACAATACATATATATGTTCTTATTAATTTTGTAGATAACACAAAACGAAACTATAATTGCCTATGTGCCAGTAAATATAAATGATCACAACGATCCCAATATGAAAAACTATCAAAACACAATCTTAGAAAATGCAAATTCACTCAAAATTGACATTTATTCTGAAGAGGATATTAGAAGGGGAGAATTAAAAAAATGGTTTAACTTATTTGGATATATCATTAAAAAATAAATCGATCACATTAATATTACCTATATCAAAACTGTAACCAATATAAATTTTTTAACAAAATAATAATTATATTCCACCATTTATTTATTATTATTTTTTTATTTCATTATCTCATTTTAGAATTTATCAAAAATCCATATTATCTGTGTAATGCACATTTTTATAATATATATATTAATTCCAAAAATTTTAGACATTTTATATATTTGTCTGTTTTTTTTTTCATAGATTGATGATAATCATTTCATATTCTCAAAATGGATTAATAAAATATATAAAGGACTAACAAATTTTAATTTGACCAAATTAATAAATATATTTTCTGATAAATATATGTATATTCCGAATGATAGTTTTTAATATTTCAATATTGGAATATTTATATTAATAAAATCAGTTTAGTTTCGTTAATTATTTTTATTTTATATTTCAATCATAAAAAGTTTTTTTGTGTTTAAAATATTTTGTTTAATATATAAATTATTTATGTATTTTAATATAAAATATGTCTACATTTATTTAATTTGTGAATATATTTTATTTACACTTTTCCTTTCATATTAATGTTTGTATTTCTTATGATAAAAGAATATATGTTTATAATATTATTGTTTTTATTATTTTAATTATTCTCATAAAACTCTATATTGGGGCTTAAAATTTGTTATTTATGTTAATGTAAGAATATCTTAAATATATCAATTACAATTCTCAGATTAATTTATTAATGATTCGTTTTTTTATTTCTTTTTTGCTCTATTAAATTTGTCCTTTAAAAGCGTCTCTGATACAGAAGATAAAGAGATGAATTTTTAAAAATATCATAACATTTTGATAAATAAGACAGTTTTTTATTATATGATTTGCCTTTATTATCATTAATTTTGCCATTAAAAATATATTTATGCGTTTCAACAAATTCTTTATGTTTTACGAAATAAATTGTGGCATTTTGGTTATTCACATCAAGGTAAATATTCATACGACATAAAAATATAAATGCATCATAAAATATAGGTATATCTTTAATATCCATCAATTCTTTTTTTGTATCAGTTTGTTTAAAGTTACTATAGTTTTTAGTATATTTCTTAAATTTGTATATATGCATACTATACTCTATATTTTTATCTATATAATGAGTATAAAAATTGTTTAAATTTATGATTTCTTTATGTGACTTTTGATTTAATTTATAACATAACCACATCATAATATATTAAAAAATATTGTTATTATCAATCCCGCCTAACCACACCTCATTAGAATCATTAAAAATTTTATTAAGCAACCATTAACTTTATCGAAACCAGTATAATTTGATTTCTTAGAAAAAATATTATAATTTTTATATTTGTTTAATTCGTCGGGAAAAAGCTTCACAAATCAATTTTTTTATACTAATAACCTTAAAAAAACAAAAATGAATATTAACGAAATTTTTATAAAATTTAATTTATTAATAATTTTAGGTAATGTAACACCATAAAATTTATTTATCACATAATAAAATATTATGATGTATTTTTAATATATATATTGAGTATCACCATATTATTTTTATATATATTGCGTCAAAACAGGTGGTGCAAGTATTTGAGATGAATATATAATATGATCTGTAGCAAACATATGATTCTTATTATTAATATGCAATAATAATACATTATTGTTACTAAACGAATATTATATTTCTTGTTTTTAATGTGTGTGACATTATTCTAAAAGTATAGTTAACTAAAAATCGTAATAATTCATATGGTGTGCATCTTTAACTTTATTCAAATTTTATAGAATATATGTTGAATATATATAAATGTAAGTGGATAAAATAAGCGCCATATAGTTCCTCGAATTTATAAAATATTAATGTATTATTATTAGTTGCCGTTCCAACTATATCAGTGCATCTACAAAGATATACTTAATCGAAATATTTTAAATAAATATAGGATGCTTTATTTTTCATTGTTTTAATATAGAATATTTTAGAATATATATATAGTTTTCATAAAACATCTTTAAATTATTGATATGCTAATTTAGATGTGCATAATAACAAAAAAATATAATTTTCAAACAAATTAGTTGTATATGACTTTATTTCGTTATAGACAATGCTATTTTGCAAAAATGTGACGCATAATAATGCATTTGTATTTTATTATTATCTATTAATTCACATGTACTGTAAGTATAGGTAATATGCTTAAAATGAATCTTATTACAATTTTATAATATTGCATATAAAATTGTTAGGGAGTTTTGGATGAGGACAATTATAATTTAAACTAAAAATGTTATGTAACATACAAATAAAAAGTTGTTAAATAGAGGAAATACATTGTACATTTCGGTATATATATACACAATATATATAATTTAATAGAATCATAAATATACGTATGCAATTCGACATATTAGTGCTTCAGTATGAGTACTAAAATTGACAATATAACAGTAAAATAGAGGAACATTGCAGCAATAAATATAGATAATTTCCAATTATGTAGAAAAATTTATCTTAATTATTGCCTTTTTATAAAATATCAATGATGTATTTGAGTCACATGATTTATTTAAATTATAAAAATAAATATAAGTATTATATTTTATGAAATGCAATTTCTTTGCGAACTTGTTTTTGTATTAATATACATTGTTTTTTATTTTACAAATATCTAAAAAAACGAATTGAGGGTTATTATATATATACACACTTTGTTTCTGTAATAAAAATATTTCATATATTACCGTTACCATTGAGTTATCATTTCTTAATAGGGAATATTATTGATGATCCTTATTTTCCATTTTGTATAAAAATAAAGATTATGGTTTATTTATATAAATTATAGGCATTTATAATTATTTTCTTAATATTATATCTAAAAACAAATGGATTTTTCATTATATATGTTCAAATTAAATTTAATTTGTCCTATTGATATAAACACAAATAATATCTGGTATCTATATAAAATAATTTTAATTAATCAATGATTTATTAACCAAGAATTACCCATAAATTTTCACCAAAAAATATTTCAACACGTTTATGTATTTATACTTCAAAGGAGTTCTAATAAATTGGTCTATTCGTTTATTTCCGCAATATTACTCTCAGATTCGGAAACCTCAGTTTCTGGTTCTCTTATCTCTGCAGCTCGTTCTTCTCTTCGAAGTTTTAATTCCCACTCATTCTGAATGATTTCTAAAAACACTGAAAAATCTTCAATAGACTTGAACATATATCTATGTATAATGGGTTGAATATTCTCCATTGAATAAGATGGACTTTGAGTATTTTCATTGATCCTAGAAATTAAAATTTCTAGATATTTGTACCATATATCATTCCACATCATATACTTCCATTGATTATCTGTAATATTATTTTCATTTGTGTACAAATGATACAATTCAAACATAGTTAAAAAAACTTTATTAAATGTGTCAATTATGAATGTAATATATTCCACCATTTCAGCATCTTCATTTATATCAGAAGATACATTGGAATTTATAAAATTATTATTAAGGCTTGGCGGTTCCATGATTTCCTGGTGAGTCCCTTCTTGATGTTGTGCATTTTCATATATTTCAAATATATTTATATCCTCAACTTGCAAAATTCTTGCAAATCGTTTCCCATTTTTTAATTTATAAAAATCATTTTCATCAAAACATTGTCCAATGCATCTGCAATAAAAGACAATAAAATTATGCATTAATAATATTTTTTTTTTAGTCCATACAGTGAATAATATATAAAGAAAGAAGCAATTATATACAAAAATAAGTATGCATGTAGAGTTAAAATTCTCATAAACAAATGTTCATATAAGTTTTCAACCATAATAAGATTTCATGAATAATCCTTACTTAAAACGATAATAGTGAGATGTTTTCCAATATACAAAAAGTAAAGAAATAATGCTTAACATAAATTTGTGAACTTCCATTTTATATTTACAACTTTATTCTAATATATTATGACATTTATATTACGAAAAGTAATGTTTTGGTGATATACGTTTCTTGATTTAAATTTTATTATTTAAATTCATTTATATATTTCATTGAACATTGTGTTTTTTGAAAATATAAACAATTAATGTATTCCTCCTTTTTATGCTAATATATAGTTATAGAAAAAGCATATTTAATTTTCACTTAAAAATGCATATATAATTAATATATTATTTTATTGCCACGAGGAGAACAAATAACAAAGAGCACAAAAAAATAATTTGAGATTAATCTGTAATAGAGTATTTATTATCTTCATATTTCGGTAATTAAATTACTGCACTAAAAAAATTTAATATAAAAGTTTATAATATTTTAATTTTTTTTTAAATTAAATTTTTTATTATTAGGGGTGCGTATATTTATTGATTTTAGCTTATTCTTTAGATAATAGTTTCATAACTTATACATAATGAGAAAGAGAAATAAATATTGTGAGTAAAGTTTTATTTATTTTTCTATTGATTCCATTAAATTAAATTTTATTAGTATTATTTAAAATTATTTTATGAATTTGCGCATCATATATTCTCATAACTTTATTTTATAATTTAATAACCACATTTACATGCATCTCAGATAACCTGATGAAATTTAGTTACTGTAAGAAAACAATTATAATCTTCATATAATTTTAAAAATTTTCTTATAATTAAAATATATTGTCTAAAATAAAATTGTAAATTAAAACTACGACATTCTTAAATCAAAATTAAATATTAAAATTAAAGCATATAATGATTGACAAATAGGATTATGCATTTATTGATGCAACGCATCTGACGCATGTTAAAAATTGTACCATTGCATGTTTATGGCACATGATTCCTAAGTTAACAATTTAAGCAAAATAAAGAATACATGAAACAAATATAAAATTATTTCAATTTATATAAATTTAATTCTGAAAGTAAAAACGTAAATTTTAAAGTTTAAAAATAAAACTATAAATGTCTATGTAGAACCCAAGAAATATATATTAAAAGCAATTGAGGATGAATAAATTATGATCCAATAATATATATATATATATATATATATTTATGATTGAATAATCATAAAGATCATATTAAAATTTTTGATATTTTATGCATTGCTAAAAGCAATAGAAAAGGAAATAAAAACATAAAATACGTTAAACTAAAAATTAGTTTAGAAATATCTTTATTTAATCCTTTATTATTTTTATATAATATATACGTTTCTTAAAAGGAAGGTGCTATCATTTACGATAGTACTAACATAAAATGTTTCTCATCATATATAAATGTATTTTTTTTTCAAAGAATGCCCATTTCACAAAAGTATTTTTTAGGGGCCTATACGTGATTGTTTTTGAGTATAAGGCAATAAAAGTTTGGTATACCACCATATTAAATATTTTTCTTAATAGATTTATTATATATTTTAATTGCTATATCCCTTATTATTTTTGCAGAATGCGTTAGGCATTAATAATTATGCCAAATAATGTAAAATCATTTTATGTCCATTAATTAATAATATTTGTTATTTCCAATAAAATACATTTCCTTAAATTTTCAGCATTTCTTAGTGTATGTTTAGACGGAATTAGTTTAATATAATGGTAAATAGTGATTACTAAATAAATAATAATAACAGCATTAATTATATATATAAACAAACAGTCAATAAGTAATGTTATAATGAATTAAAATTAAAATAATGTAGTAATATTATTATAATATTGTTATAATTGAATAAAATGCTAATGTAACAGTTACACATATAACCTAATGGACTATTTTATTACTTAGTTTATATATATACTGCAAGTATACCTATTCAGTCTGGATTATTTCCTGTTTTTTATTCATTTCATTTTTTATAGCCAATGTATAATTTATTTACTAATTTAAAGTATGTTTTTAAATTACAAACTAATAAAAAATATATATAATGCATACAACGCATACTTACTTTCGTCTTTTGTGTGTTTATATATATTAGGAGTGTTTTTAAGTAAATATTATTTAAAATAGAAGAAAATATAATAAAAGATTAAAAATATTCGACAGTTTAATGTATTAAAACCTTTAACAAATAAAAATTAGCAACCATAAAATTTTACAAAAAATATACTTTTCACATATTAAGAATTATATATTCCTGTTGCATATATAGTCGCACGCGTGAAAATTTTATAAAATTTTGCAATTTTATAATTAAATTTATTTAATTATTTTAATATTCTTCTGATTTATCTATTAAAATACCTCAATACATGCAAATTATAATTTGATTGCAAAAATATATTCAATATGCATCATATCATCATTTAAATTTAAATTTATTCATTAGTCATAAAGATAAGAATTAGTTTTTGAATCATTAGAATATATTAATATTCCTCACATAAATTAAAAGCATGACTCTTTAACATAAACATCGAAAACCGAAAGCAAATAAAAATGCCTATAACAACATCCTGACGTATGATGCATGTATTTCCCCAATGCAAACTTAGTTACAGAGTTGCACACACTGCATAGGACCTAATTAAAATAGAATCCTTATGTAATATTTCCACCTTAAAATTAAAGACAATACATAAAATTGGTTTTATACATTTTATTTTTTCATGTGACCAAAGTTCCAATTTTATTATCACATTGCATAATAAATATATTAAATATGATTGTCGTAAAAACGTTCGAGTTTTTATTATTCACTCAGTAAATCATAAATATAATGCGACATGTTCATATTCATAATGAATAACACTCTACATTATCATGAAAAAAATTACATATATATAATATACATTATATGCAATCAGTTTATTCTCACAAAATATTTTATGAACTGATAAAATCTTAAATATAAAATTAGAACTAAATGCTAAAGCATGAAAATTAAACTTCTAAAAGGCTTTGTTGCATATGTATAATTTGTAATTTTTCTCTCTGTAATTTTTTATAATTATAAAAAAATGTAAAATAAAATAACCCATATAATACAATTTTAAAGGTGCCATTTTGCATACGGATGTGAATTTAAGAAGTTCAACTGTATTTTTATAACATTTGATCCATTATATATAATTGGAAGTAAAATAGCTAATGACTGCAATTCATCTGGTTCGGATATATAATATTAGTTTAACTGGTCACATATACCTTAAACTTAAAATATATTATATTTTATATTACGGATTAATTTGTGTTTTCAATATCTTCGGTGTTCTCAGGAATTGGTAAATCAAGCGCGGGTTGTTCGTTAGATTCTTCAGAAGCACGTGTATTATCGTCAGTAGATGGAATAGATGGTTCATCTTCATTTGGGGTATTCAAGTTTTTCTTTGTATATATGCCATAACCTAATGCGCTTGCAACTGCTATTGCTACAACAGCTGATATTGCTGAAATTAACAATGGTTTATTTTTATTTTTTGCACATATTTTGTCATTAACTTTTGCTATATCTTTATTTTCAACTGGTGCACCATTTGTTTTTTCTGGAGCTGGTACATGGTTAGCTCTTGTAGCTACATTTGATGTTTCTGCGGTTTGTTCAATCGAGTTACCACTTACAGTTGGTGATTGAGCATTACCACTTGAATTAGGAATATTAGGAATATTAGGAATTTTAGTATTACCGGTGCTTGCATCACATAATGAAGGTGATGGTAAAAAACAAACGGAAAGGAGAAAAACAAAAAAAAGTGCACTTACTTTAGGGACTTTCATTTTTTAATTGGAAAAAAATAAAAATATATTATTTCAAATTCTTTAATATGATTAAAACGTTTAATGGTAATAATAAATACCACAAATTATGTTAAAGGCAAAATATAGTTTAAATTTTAAAAAATAAATAAAATATAAAAAGCCTAAAAATATTTAATATAAAATGTTACTATTTATTATAAATTAGTTTATGAAAAAAATTTATGTTTTTTCAAAGTATAATATTTATAAAAAAATAAAAATATATAATAAAACTTTTTTTAATAATATATTAATATTTTTTTATTGCTTTTGAGTTCTTTGATATTATTTTTTTTTTCATAATAAATCTTTAGTTATTACTTTATCATCTAAAATCGCTTGCTATTACTTGGAAACTATTATATAAAAATTATTAAAAGCGTTGGAAGGGGTGAATTTCAAATAAATTTTTTTTTTTTCTATATATAAACGAAGTGCAGTATAATTATTATATCGTAACGACACTTTTACCTTAATATAAATTTCTTTGCTTTATTTCAGCAAATATTTATTAATCAATGCATTGACAATTGAATTGGGAGAGAAAGAAGAGAACAAAAATAACTTAAATTATTTATACATTTTTTTCGCTATTATTAAAACATTCAAAAAATTTTGAAAAGTAATGTTTCTAAAATATACCCATAATTTTTCTATTATCAACATATTTTAAATAATATTTTAGTATATACTAAAACTACAATTTTATATTTTAGTTATAATTTTTCTTAAATGCTCTTAAAAAATTACTAATATATGGAAAATTATAGAATCACTCTTTGCACCCACGCATCATTATTAGCGATATTTTTTGCATGTATAGCTCCATTATAATATTTTTACTCAAAGCTATAATAAATAATATTATTTCCTTTTCTTCTTTTTTAAATAATTTGGTTCATAACCCAAAGTTAGCTTATACATTAATTTTACCTATTTATAATTTTTTTTTCAAGCATTATATGTAAAATTTTAGCTTTAAATATGCTATAATATTTATTTATGTATTATTATATTAATTACAAATTTTTTAATATATAAGAGTGAATATATTATTATTTGTATTTAAAGGTATGTGTTATTTTTGCACGAAAACACATTTTAATTTTTAACTCATAAATAAAATATAACTACACACGAAAATAATATTATTTGTTTAAAGACATCTTTCATTCAACTTTCTTAAGCCTTAATTTAGTTTTTAAGCTAAAGGCATAATTGCAATTTTACGATATATTAAAAATTAATATGCAATAAAATTTTTTTAATTATACAATTTTTTACTTTATATTTCCTTATCTAATTGAAGCAATGCATAAAAATAAAATGCAAACAGCTTAATGCTATGTATTAATAAAACACATTAATATATATAATGCCGAGCAAATAATATTAAAACATATATATACACTCCAACATTATATCATATTGCATATATGCAATTATCAATAGACACCATAAAGGTACTTTTAGTACCCTTAAAATTACTAACATAATTGAAAAGAGTCAATGTATATAATATGAATAGTACAAATATAAAAACACGTTTGCATTTATAAGTAACCTATTTTATATTACACTTTCATTTTAAAGGTTATATTTCGACATATAAATGTGTATATAAGCAATTTGCATTAACACATTTACCTTGAATTATGTAAAAAACATATGGTGTATTTTCAAAATCTATATATCCCTAAAAACATAACAAATTATAATATATTTTTCTTATAAAAGTACAATGATTTGTAATCATACACCTACTATATACCCCACAATATTTTCAAAAATTTAGTGTCATACTATTATAGTATTAACTTAAAAATGTATAATTATTACTAAAATTAGTATACTTAAAAAATGCGCACAGAATATATAAGAGAATAATTGAATTATATAAAACAAGCATTATATGTATATGTTATTATGGCATCATGGAAACATGGTACCTGGTTTTACACTTTCATAACTATGTAAATATTTATTGTGGCAGCTTTTATATTAATAATGAGGAATATATATCCTCAAATTTGATATATTAATTTACTATATATGACATTTAAGATTACTACTTTAAATATGATAATGTAATATTTTCTTTTAATTCTAGTGTTTCTAATATTAAAAAATTAATGCCAATAAAATAGCAAAGAAAATGAGTGCGTGCATGTGCATATATATACGTATAATGAACATAGATTTTCATGTGGATAAATTTATATAAGAACTATATAATTTTTACAAATTACACAAAAATAAAAATGCATAGAGGAAAAAATAATAATTTTTTATGTTTCCATCAATATAGACAACTTTAAAAAATATAACTAAATAAATACTTTAATGGCATGATGCATCTATACAAAATCAAACATAATCTATAATTTTTAAATAATGTACCATGCTTACGAAATTTAAATAAGCGCATTACTCATATCGATCCATGTATTTATATCATTTTTATCTTTGTTTTATTCGAAGTATTTCATTCTGGATTGATTTTCATTGATTACTTTTTCTATTTATAACATAAATACCATTATTTACTTAAAACATGCTTAAGGAATTTATAGATTTCTTGATTTTTTTATATAATATAGAATGATTTCATTAAAAAAATAAATATATAATTTAAAAACACATTTTTTCGAATGAAATGTGTATTCATCCATATACATTCTTTCATTTTTTAAACTACAGATATCAACGCTTTTTATAGACAGTTATTATCTTCATAACAATTTTTGCCTAATGAATGCATCTCAAAATTAGCACCTAATTTATTTAGATAAAGGGATATATAACAATAAGCAAGCTCTAATTTTTATTTATATAATGAATATTTTTTTTATTATAGTTTCTTTCATTAAGATATTCTAGAAATGTTTTAATCTTCAAGTATATTTCTTTCTCAACACCAAATTATTGTATAATATGTAAATTTACAAGAAAACGTTTATGATAATCAAATTTACATATAATTTCACTCTACATATAAATTGATTATTTACTTTAAAAAATATTTGAAGGGGCATAATAGAACACTTAATATAAATCTATAAACATGATATAAAAAAGGGGGATAATCATGTAAAGTCTATCCAAGATACACTACTCAGTAATAAACACATTAATAAAAACATTTATGTAATGTAAGTTATTATTGAAATATATATACAATATATGGTAGATTATGGTTAAATTGTCTATGTACGTCTTTTTTCGATGATTCACGATTTTATAAATTATAAACATTTGATCTTACGAATTTTTGAACATTTGTACTCAGTTGTCTGTTAATAATGTATTAAATTCCATTTTAGTATTTGTTTATATTTTTCCTTTATTAAATTCTATATCAATGAGATTATATGAAAAATTTTTATTTTATTTTTTAACATATTACATTCTACATAGTTGCAAAGTGCCATATTTATCTATCATCACAATAAATATTGTGTGATATATATTAAATTCATTATAAAAGTTATTTTCAATAATCTATTAATACATATACACAAAATACAATTTTATAATTTATATTACATTGAGTATAATTAATAGTGCATATCAAAGTATTATGTATTTTTGCATTTACAGATAAAATAAATAGCACACTTCTTTAAGATGCATGAGTTTTTCTTCTAAATAATTAAAATATATTTTTATTTGTATAATTTTTTTAAATGCACATAATACCATAGTAAAGTATTTTTTTAATGTATTATTGATTCGGGTACTATTTTATTTAGACACGTTTTATGTAGAAAATAATTGCTTTTTTTTCAATATGTTCATAGCAACAAGCTTTAAAGTCTAACTAAAATAAATAAATATTAGTATAATCAGAAAAACAGTTCGAAGATATTAAACAAATTTGAAAGGGACGTAACAAATTAACTTAAAGAATGAGTAGAATACTTAAAGATACTATTTTATATAATAATAAGATGCATAATGAAACAAAGGTAATTATTAAATTACAAAAATTATGTTTTTAAAAATAAATCATTAATCTATTATTGTTTATTTATATTACTGTTTGTTATGCTTTTATAATTTACATAGTTTTTCATTAAATTAGTTTTTTACACAAAAATATATATAAATTTTTATATAATATTTTTCTCAGTTTATTCGGCTAACATATAATTGTTTTTCTCTAATTCTTATATGGCATCTATTATTTTAATACTTAGTATCTTTGTGATCTGAATATTATATAAGAAAACTTATATATTATGTTATTTTTTTTACCCTAATTATCCTAGTTTAAATTATATATTTTTGAGGTGGCGATATTTCAATAAATGACAAATAATGCAAATTATATTTTTTCCATTACACATATATCAATACAATACTTCAATAAAATATATATTTAATATGATAATAGCGCGATATAATAATATTTCATTTTTTTAGTGATACAATTAGATTTTTACTACATATATTCAAATTAGACAATATTTTGTAAATGTCTTCAAATATTTTTTTGCATATTCTATCTCAATCCATAAATGAAACAAGTAGAATGATTGAAATTGTTTTTATCTAGATCGAATAAATGATATAGCTATTTGTATGATGTTTATAGGAACTGATATTTAATTTATTAAACATCGTTAAAGTTTCTCTTATAAAATATGATTGCTTTTTGTATTATTTCACCTACTAACCATATTGTCATTAATGTCTTCAATTATATTTTGACAGAATATTTATAAATTATTCCAGTTAATGCTAATAAAATTACTTTTATAATTGTAAAAAATGATAATTGTTAAAACAAAACAGTGATATTATGTAAGTGTTATATATATACCAAAGATAATGTGAAATACATAGAAAAATATATTTTAGTCGAATTAAGAGTTATAATTTTTACTTTATTAAGTTAAAGATGCTTCTCTTATAATATTGATACTATACCTAATATATAACTGGATTTTTTTTATTTTACAAATATATATAAAAAATATACTTTTTGTTATCAATCAAACTGTCTTATTTATTTCGTATGAAAATGTTTAATATAAAAAACACAATAAGCAATATATTGATAAAATAAATTCGATACATATTTTTAAAGAAAGTCTATTGAAAAATATTGAATATACTAAAAGTTATATACTGTCTTTATATATAACCTGATTATTACATTTTAGTGATCCATACAGTTATTTAATTATTCAATAAAATTGTTAAAAATTATGTTATAATTCATGCTACTAAAAATATATGTTAATAATTTAATAGAACATAATATATTTCAAATAACAATAAAGTATTGGATTAAACAAGCACACAAAATATTAATTATAAGGTTGGTATAAATAATAATTTTATTATCTTTGGAATAATATAAATAGCATAATATTTTATTAATATAATTTTTATATATTAATAATTATAATTAATCATTTATTAACAAATTAATTAAAAATAAATAATATAATAAATATATTAATTATAACATTATTATTAAATTATTATAATTAAAGAAATATATTAAATTAATTAATATTAATTGTATAACACAATATTAATTTAATCAAAATTAAATAATATTAATTATTATTTTATTTAATTTATTATATATTATAATTAAAATTGTAAAAATATTATTAATTATGTATAATAAATATATATATTTTTATTTAATGTTTTAATTTTATATATAATTAATTGTATCTAAATAAATATATAATAATTAATTTAATTAAAACAACTAAATAAATAAATATTATTAAAAATAATAAATTAATTATATAAAATTAAAATATTAAATAAAAATATATATGTATTATACACAATTAATAATATTTTAATAAAATTAATTAATTGTATTTAAATAATATATATATATTTCTTAATTAAATTAAATAAATTATATTTATTTTAAATTAAATAATAATTAAATAAATAAATTGTATTATATAACATTTTTAATTAAAATAAATTAGTTATATATTTTTTTAATTAAATGATATAAATAAATATATAATTTTAATTAAATAATATATAATACAATTAATTAATTAATTTATATTATTATTTAATTAAAATTATATATTTATTTATTACTTTTAAATTATATTATTATTTAATTTAAAATAATATAATTTATTTAATTAATTAAGAAATTTATATACTGATTTATTTATTTTATAAAAATGTTATATAATACAATTAATTTATTTAATTATTATTTAATTTAAAATAAATATAATTTATTTAATTTAATTAAGAAATTTATATAATTGATTTATATTATTTAATTAATTAATCGGTTATCTATATAAATAAATATATAATTTTTTATATAATTAAATTATAAATGTTTATTGTATTTTTATTTATTTATAATATTATAATTATTGATTAATAAATTATTTTATATTTTTAATTATATTTGTATTATAATAATACATCCTTTTCGCTTAATTATAAAAATAAATAACATTATTTTTACTTTAATAATAAAACTCATAAAATATTCTCATATTTATATAATAGATTATCCGGAAAATAAATTTTTATGGTATTATTTTGGCTTTATTGTCCATATATAAATTATGTGTCTTTTATTAAGCAGACACATAAATATAGTTTTTTATTAAAGCGGAAATTGAATTTAATATTCAAAAATTTATATGCTACATATATAGTTAAGAATATTTTATTTTAATGTTTCACAAAGCTATTGTATCTTAATATATCAAAAGTACATTTTAATCATTAGGCATATTATCTACTTCAATTAATGTCTTATATTATGTATAATATGTTTATTGAAATGTGCAATTTTAATGTTTTATAAGGTATAATGGAATATGTATGCTCAAAAATCAAAAGTGTTATATGGATACTGATATAATTATAACCGTAATCCAATGTACTCTTATTTTCTATATATATTGTCCTTTTTGGAATATTAATAATAAACATTGCTTTCCTATCATGATATATAAGTTTGTTACCAAATTTTCTGGATGAACATATATATTAGTGATTATTGTTTTAATATTCCACCATCTACTTTTTGTTTTTTATAAATATATATTCAAAAATGTTATTATAAGCACCATTTCTAGGATAATAAATAAATATCGAAATTTTTAGTATTATTAGAATTTCTACATGTTAAAAGTTGTCTACTCGTATACTTTAGAATACATCCACATAAAAATATATGTTCATATTAAATATCATAGATATAATAAATTACAATTAAGATATACCTACATAGACAAATGCTTTGTATTTATTTATCATATATTTTATGATGAATCATTAATCACAACATTGTAAATTTATTATTAAAATTAAACATAATAAAATTCTTATATATGCATAATTATTTATATAATTGCACAAAGCACCACGTATCTCATATTTCTTAATATACATATAACTATACTAAATATTGTATTAAAATAAATTATCAATATATTGAGAAAATATCCCTATTATATATTCGTATTCTAAAAGATGACATAATAAAAAACATTCAATTATGAAGACAACAAAATAAAAATAGTTTATTAAAACTATACCTAAGTTTCAGCATACATCTTTATTATTAATAATAACTTTTTATATTGATCACGCCTTTATTGAATTAAATGAAGCTAATATAATTATTACAATTACACGCATTTTGACAACTATTATAAATTCGTTTTCTATAAAAGCGAAACATGTATAAAATAATGAATTTTAAGAACGCAGACATCTTTTATCATGTTTAACTATATGTATTAAAGTTTTAAATTAATTATTGATGATCATGTTTCAACCTAAAAATTCATTTATATAAATATACATTCGATTAATTAAAACTTTAAATAAGAAACCAAATCAAAATTAGACGTATCCATTTGATAAGTTTGCATGCATTTATATATTCAAAACATTTTACACATCTTTTATATTTATTTATATTTTTGAGGGTGAAGTCAAAAAATAATTTATCCTTTCGTGTAATGATAAGTTGCGTGATAATTCATAATTACATGGTAAATTTTTTTATAAGATACTTTTTATTATTCTTATCAATGACGAAAAACTTAGAAATTTAATCTTCCTCAATTAAGTAGCTATGCTCCAAGACTTTTGTAAGTGTTTTCAATATTTCATTTTAATTACAAATACCAACAAATTTTTAAATAAATTATACATTCATATACACATATTTGTCAAGACATAATACATTCACCATGTTACATATATTTTTTTAAGAAAAATCAAGACAATAAATAATACCAAGTTTTTTAAAAATATAACATTTTTCATTACTTTTTAATATTATTCTATGCGATGAAATGTAATATAAAGCATCCATTAAAAATGATTTTATATATATATTTGAGTTGTGTTCTTTGTATGTATCACATGTAAATGTTTGTAGAAATATATGCTTATATTTAAAAAATAAAATAAAATAAAAATGATACAAAATGTAAGTTTAAATGTTCATTAACATATTTCATAATTTGGTAGCAAACGAAATGATCCACCCAAAAAAATAACCATATTTACAGTTATTAACTAGTTTCTAATAACTTATCTGTTTTATACTGTTAAAACGGGCATATATATATAAATAGTATAGACAAAGTGATAATGTAATTTAAGGGAATTGTACATAAATATCTATTATTTTTATTGATATTGTTAAACCTCCATAATCGATTCTCAAATTCATAAAAATTATTGCATTTTATATTAAAGTTATAATTTTTCATGAATTTTATTATAGCATAAAATATGCATAAACTATGTTTCCTTTTTTCATTGCAAGTGCTATTTTAGTATTTTTTTTGCTAATAAACATTTCCTAATTTTTAACTTAGAGGTATTCTATAACCGTCTATTATTATTTTTCCATGAATAATCTCCTTGTATGTTGCTGCTGGATTTTGTTTTCAATTCATCTCCATTTTCTAATTTTATAGTATCTATTTCACCATTTAATAATTTCCGGATCGCTTTGGCTGCATTTTCTGTTCCATTAAAATTTTTATTATCCTCATTATTATAACTGGATGCTATGGTAAACAATAAAGCGAATATAAGGATAATACATAACGTATATGAATACTTTGGAAAATGCATCATTTTTATATAATTTTAAAAAATTGTTATATAAACGAATGTTGAAAATTGAAACATAAAATAGGTTATACGTTTTTTGAAATGAAAATAATTTATAAAATATAATTAACAATTTGAAAATAAATTTACGATTGTTTAAAAAGACAATAATAATTCAAATATATTTTTTAAATAAAATAAATTAAACAATATAACCTTCTTTGTTTTTTGCTAGCTAGATAGCTAAATATATTTTGAGAAATATTTATAAAAAAAAATGTTTTAAAAACGTAGATAGCTATAACACTTGTGTTTGTTTTTAATATAGCTAGCTTACAATTAAGTATCATACTATTGTATTGGACAAAACGCTAAAATTGTAACTTAAAGTATTATGAATAATTTAGTTAAGCTTTGTAATCGAAAAAAAATAATCAAAAAGACAATTATGTTTTTTATTGAATATAAGAACAAGAATAAGATATCTTAATTTATTCATTAAAGGTAGAAAGGTTTGATATATTTAAAATTAACACCTAAAAAACAATGTACATAATTATTACAGTATTTAAAACGATTTTATAAAAATTAATAAGGGTTCATATAATATAATTTGTAGAAGAAAGTAAATATTTTCTCTTAAAGAGAAAATGTATACACATAGTTATAGGAATACATCCTTATAATATTTTTTATGAAATATATTGTACTATTATCTTGTTACACCCCGTATAAATTAATAGATTAGTATGCATCATCACTTAACAGTATAATTATATATATATATATATATATATTAGTTATGATGTTCTGTTCGATTATAATTGTAGAGGGTCTAAAGGCTGACAAACTTCAGGAATAATAAGAGGGGATAATTTTAAAAAAATATACTCCAAAAATAAAATATTGTAAATGTAGAAAGTTTAAAGCATTCATGCATCTCAATATAATACAAATAGTCACATCAAATGCGAATTAACAATATGAATGACTAGAGGAATTCGTATTTTATTATATTAGAGCAAACCAATTCTATTGCGTTATAAATGTAATTTTTTAAAAATATTCATTACACCCTCAAAAAAAATATGTTTTAAAAGTGGTTGAGAAAACATTAATTTGTATTTTCAAAAAAATTATACATCTTAGTATATTCAGGGCTATTTTGAGTATTAACAAAAAATATATAGATAATATTTAATTTGCATAATATTTATTTTATTATATACATATATATTACAAAAAAAAAATATATACATAACATTTTTAAAATAATTCCTATTAAAATACATTTTGTTTAGCATGTATTATTCTCTTTTTCTATATAGGCACAAAATAAATGTATATTATATGTAACAACAAAAATATGAAATTAATTTTTTACTCTATAAAATGTGTTATTATTTTGTGGTATATATCTGAGATTTTTATAAAAGCTAATGTTGTTAAAATATTTAAAAATATAAGATACTTTATATATGTTAAAAACAATAAAACGTTTAAAATAAAAACAAAAATTATCTTACATAATACAAAGACTATAAAAATGAGTGAAATGGAACATTCGTTTATCGATATAGGATCAAATTTAGCAGATAAAATGTTCGACGGAATATACAATAAGAAAAAACATGAAAATGATTTAAAATAGTAAGAAGTTTTAAATACATAAATTAGACATTTGGATATATAAATGTATACATAATAGTCACCTCATAAAACATGTATATATTTTTCAGTGTTTTGAATAGAGCCAAGTATAATAATGTAGAGAAAATCATAATAACATGTACATGCATCGAAGATATTGATAAATCTTTAAACATTTGCGAAACATATGGTTTGTTTTTATATTATTTATAGTAGACAATTCATTTCTTATATTTCAAATATATACTACATATATGTCATGTTTTTCCCATGTAGACCCTAAAGGGGAATTTCTTTTTTTAACTGCCGGAGTTCATCCTACAAATTCCTATGAATTCATCGATAAAAATAAAATTAAGGAAAATGATATGATAGCAAAAAATGAATTTGAAGAATTTTTAAAATATTGTAAAAATGAATCCAATAAACAAGAACTTATTAACTTGGAATGTGACACAAAAAATCAGGGTCTAAAAGTAGACAAAAATACATTAAATGGTGATTTATATATTCCTGGATTTTTGTATAATGAACAAGACCAAAATTATTTAGATAAATTAAAAGAAAAAATAGAAAAGCATAGCAATAGAATTGTATGTATCGGAGAAATGGGGCTAGATTTTGATAGATTACACTTTTGTCCCAAATATATTCAAATTAAATATTTTATATACCAATTAAAATTAGTTCAAATGTTTAAATTACCAATCTTTTTACACATGAGAAATTGCTCAGATACATTTTTTGAAATATTAGAAAAATATAAACCTTTAATTGAACAAGTTGGCGGAGTTATTCATAGTTTTACAGATAAAGAAGAAATTATTCAAAAAATAACAAATTACAAAAACTTATATATAGGAGTAAATGGCTGTTCTTTAAAAACACTTGAAAATATTAATGCCGTTAAAAAAATACCAATGGATCTTTTATTATTAGAAACAGATGCTCCTTGGTGTTCTATAAAAAAAACACATGCTTCATACCATTATATTAAGGACAAATATGAAAAAAGAAATTACACAAACTTAAAGAAAGTTAAAAATATACTTCAATGTGATGATACTATTATATTTAAGGATAGGAACGAGCCATATAATATTGTGTAATTTTTTTTAGTTATTTATATTAAAATATCATATAGAGTTATACACATTTTATATGATTATCAAATATATACACCGTTATTTCTCTATATATTTCATTGCATCTCTATTTTAATTTATTTAATTTCAATCGAATTATATTTATATATAACATATTTAAAACAATTAATTTATTTTGAAAAAAAATATTTTTTTTGCAGAGATATAGCCGAAATAACATATAAAATAAAGGGAGAAAACATGTCATTTAATTCATTTTGCCAAAAGTAAGAATAGTCTCCAAATTTTTTCTATGCGTATATTACATTATAATAGAATATTATTTCCATATTTGATTAATAATGTATGCAAGTTTTTATATTCATCATTCTTATGTTATTATTTTTTTATTTTACTATTTATTTAATTTTAAATATAGTTGTGTATATACATATGAACATAATTCATTTATGTATTTTGTTGCTTTTTGTAAAGGGTACGATGCAATACAGTAAAACTATTTAAAAAATTAAGGTAAATTTTTTTAGCAAATCATAAATACATTAACTTATATTCAAAAAAAAAACACGAAACAATTTTGTTGACTGATATAAATAACAAAGACCATAAAAGCAAGCAAAGAAAGAGCACAATAAATCGTTTAAGTGTATAATACATATTATGGAAAACCCGAAAAAAAATGATTCAAAGGATTTAGTAAAGGCACATTTTGAAGCGGTAAGTTTTAAAATATACATTTTCACAATGTTTTCCCTTAACTTATAGTTTTAATATTTCATACAAATTATATTTTTTTCAAAAATAGATTGAAGAATGTAAGGATAAAAAAGAAAAATATGTGAGATGTTTCAACAATTGGTATAGAAACAATTTCCTTAAAGGCGATTTAACACAAGCTTGTGATGACTATTATGAGGACTATCAGATATGCATAATAGTAAACAAATATTATTAAAGTCGAATATTCAATATATATAAATACATACATATACATTTTGTTATATACTGTACGCGATTTCTACACATTGTACAGCTCTAAACAACTATTAATGCGATTCATATTTTATTATATTTATTTTTTTATAGAATGATTTGAATAAAAAGGGTTTAGGCCATTTGCGTGATTTGAACAAGTAAACATATCATCACGCCCACGTATACATGCACACATATATATATATATTATGTACACACACAACATAGAATGTACATATAACACATGAATGATAAACTATTCAATTTTGTAAACATTTTACTATTTGTTAATAGATGAGCATAGCCATCTTTAACAACTTCAAAAATATAAACATGTAAAAAAACAAATATATAAACCAAGATATGATATAATGATAATATTAATATGTAATTTAACATTCACCAGGCAATATATATATAAATGAATATAAAAATTAACATATAAAAATTTTATGAAAACATTAAAAATATACAATATATAATTTTATACACATTTTAAAAGTATAAAACACATTAAATGAACACATAAAAGACAATAAAAATATGTAAAAACGGAAATAAGGTGTAATTGTATATTCCCTTCACATAATTGTAAAATTATATGTAGGTATAGATTGAATTGAAGGCATCGGATTTTTATGAGAATTTTTATATTTATATAATATATATAGAAAATATATTTTGTAATTTCGTCCAAATATTAATTTTTATTGAATAAATTTGTTATGTTAAAATATATTTTTTTTAAATTAAATTTTTTATAATGTAAAAATGGTGGGAAAATTTTAAATATAAGCTTCCCCTTTTTTTGTTGTCTCATTTTTTTATTTGCAAATATCTATTCCTTTACATAAACTCAATTATAATAATTTTACTTTTATTTTTTGAACAAATTTCGAACAAATATATTTTACAAACTTCCAAATTTATATCATTTCAAAATTTTTTAATATCTTAATAGTATATATATTCCACTAAATAAATATATATACACACATATATTCACTTCTATTCTAATTTATCAAACTATAGGAAACGATCATTTGTTCGGTTTAAATCGAGTTCCCTTCACAAATAAATATTATTTATATAATTCATTTTTTCTTTTTCAAAAATGAGCTAAAAGTATATTATTAAAATATTCACATTTTAATATATACATACTACCCCTTAAATTCCCTGTTAAAACATCATATTTTTTTTTTCTTTTCTGTAAAGGTTATTCCATTCGTTTGACTGTTTACAAATTTATTTTCAATATATATATCCGGTGTCATAAAGTTTACATTTTCAGCATTAATTGGTAAATTGTAGTTGTATATATATTCTGGATAACCGTTATGATAATAATTGGGTATATTTAAAGGATAGTATAAATATGGATTATTACCCATATTCTGGTTATATAAATAGTATAAGTTCATGTCTATATTTTTTTTGTATATATTGTGATTTCCTAAAAAAGTGAAAAGAGATATAAATTAATACATTCAAAAATATCATCATCCTCTTTGTATATATACATATTTTATCACATATTTATGTCTACAAAAAATTAATAAAAATATATAAATACCTAATAAATTATAAGGTGGGAAATTTATAATATGCCCATATGGTTTTATTTTATTCAATTTTTCTCTTTTGGAGGAATATTCTGATGATTTATTTTTAATATATTTTTTTCCCTTTTCAGTTTTATCCTTTATGTTGGCATTTTTCCTGTTAAAATATGTGTTCTTAAAGTAAAAAAAAAAAATATATATATATACAATATATATATGAACATGTTCATTAAATTTTTTCATATATGTAATTTTTTTTAGCTATACGGATAGTATTTTTATAACAAAGGACACGTTTAAGTGTAAATCTAGCAATTCGCTTAATCGCTTCCTACAAATATTATAACAAAAAAAAGTTCATTCATAAAATGTGGGATATGTGGATGTACATACATATAATTAAATATATATTTGCTCATTTTTGAATTACGTTAAAATGTTTTTTAAATAGTTGGAATAATTTTTCATCCATATTTTGAAGAATATTTCATTTTCCCTTATACACAATTGTATACCAGAAAGATCTACTAAATTAAATTTTTCTCCGATTGATAAAAGGACCTAATAATAAACAAGTTTTATAAAAAATTTGGAAAATTTTAAAATATGTTTATTATATTATTAATTATATACAACCTTATGTATGTACATATCAAGAAAGGCTTAGTTATATATCCATTCGACTAATATATTTTTACCATTTTTTCCCATATTAAATCAGCAATATTATTTTTGAAATTGTTTGCATCCTTTATAATACAAATAAACCCGTTAGAATATTCCTACAATTATTAAAAATATTTTGCACACACATATTTATGTTAATATTTTTTTTTTTTCCTTGTATGTTCAGGCATTTTATCTCATAAATTTTTACTTCATAGAGAGGCTTAAAACTTTGCTTGAAAAGATAAATATTGTAATACTCCTTAATAGAAGACGGAGATTTCATATACTTGTAATTTCTGGAAAGTGCGCAAAAATATGTATCAATGGTTGTATTGGAATGGTGCATTTTTTTTAACTTAAATTTTTTTTTTTTTTTACTTGTAAAATTTCTCTATCGTATTGAAGGGCTCCAAAGTTGTCAAATTGCTCATGTATTGATCATAGGATTTTCGGTTGTCTTTATCAAATGAAAACGCCCAGGAATTTTGCAAGTATTTTTTATTCTGAAAAAATAAAGAAATAATACACACATAAATTATAATATATCATATAAAAACAATCAGCATTTTACATAAATACACTCAAAATTATGCACATGAATATTTGCACATTCTATGATCACATGTATAACTTCGTTTCACATTCCAATTTAATTAGCTTTTTTTTATTTGCTTAAATTCAAAATTATTATTTCATAGTTTACTTTGTTCTTTGTTTTTTTATTTCCTCCCTTTTTTGAATTTATTTTATTTTTTTTCTTAGTATTAATCTCATTATTTTCCAAATTGGTTGAAATATTTTCTCCCTCGTTATTTTGTTTTTTGTTTTTATCACCATTAACATTGTTTTCACTTTTTTTATGGATGTCATTTTTGTCCTTTTCAAATTCGAGGTTATTATTATTATTATTACTTGCTCCGCTAGTTTTGTCTGATTTATTGTCATTTTTTTTTTTTGAATTATCTTTATATTTTTTCTTAACTTCGGCATCGTTATATTCAATTAATTTCTCACTATTTATATAACTACTATTACTAGTGATATTAGTGCTATCAATACTAATATTGCTCATTAATGTTTCGTTAACTTTATCATCGCATTGGTCTTTTCCAATACACTCTATTTTGTTTGTTTTTTTTTTATTTGACAAACTTGTATCGCTTTGGCTATTTCCGCTTAAATCACACTTGTCATTACCAGTATTCAAATTTTCTTGAATGCAATTATTATCTCCTTTTGTATTTTTTTTTTTATTCTTAAAAAATAATTTTGTTTTTATTCTACTATTTTTGATATCTTCATTATTTGGAGTACTATTAATTTCGATGTTGCTACACAAATCGATATTTTTATTTTCATCTTTTTCAACCTCAATATAATTTATATCGTTAATACATTCCGAATTTTTCGTCATTTTTTTAGATCATAAATAATAGTATATAGTTAAATTGGACTACTATATATATATAAGTATACATAATGTGAATTATGTTTTTTTTGTGGTGTATCTTAAGTAAAACTCATATACAAATAAACAACATTATATTAAGAATTTTGAAAAAATAATTTGTTAAAAGATATTTTATTTTTATTATAAAAGATTTTTTTTTTTGTTGTTTTCACTAACACAAATATAGAGTTAAAAATACGCATAAATAATAGATGTTAATAATGTAAAATATAGAATTAATTATATGTACATATAGTAAAAGGGAAATTGTTAAATGACTATGTAATAAACATATAGAGAAAAAGCTGATAAATGTGTTTAAAATACGAATAAAATATAAAAGTTGTCAGTTTATTTCAAATAATATACATATAACTATCTTGTTTCATTTCGTATGAACAAATTAAATAAATATATATGAATTTTTCTTATATAAATATTATGTAGAAAATGTATTTCTTATATGTGTAATGCAAAAACTGTGTTTTACCACATTTTAATAAACATTTAATTTAAAAGATTTCCAAATACAAATAACAAAATAATATACATAATATAATAATGGTTGAATGGAAATAAAAAATCCCAAACAAAAAAAATATTATTTTTTAACATATAGAAAAATATATTTATATAAAATGAGCGTATACTATATTTTTTAAATACATAACCATTACTATATTACCATTTTTTACTATATACCAATGACATAGTATATTAAGTGAAAAAAAAAAAATACTTCAAATAAAAATTTATTTATGCACTTAATATAAATTTCCCTTTTTTATTGAAAAAATGTATAATAAGAAATATTATATAAGTAATAATAAAATAAAGAATAACAGAGATGTTCTTTATATCCTAGCAATTATTTAACTATTATCCACTTTTATAATTTTATTTAATTTTGCCAAACTATGATTTATACCTTTTTAATACATTAAAACAATAAATTACAAAATGATGTTGCACAACATTAAAGAAATTATAAATTTATTTGTACTTAATTTTTAAATATATACTATAACACATATTATACACGAAATAAAAGTGTACATATAATATATGTGAACAAAATTTAATAATATGTATACTGATATATAGTTGTTTAAATGCAAAATGCTTTTTAAAGGGAATAAAACACTGAATGATTTCCCTTATCATATGTGTTGGTTTGGTTTGAAACCAGACTTAAAAAATTTAACTAATAGCAATTTTAACTTTAGTTGCTTAGAGGAAATATATTTATTTCGTTTTTCAAATATTAACAGTTTTAATTTATTAAATTTAAATCATTCAAGTAATAATTATGTAAATGTATGGTTTGATAATCTGGATAATCTCATTAAATGCTTTAAAATTAAATATTCCTCAAATAAATCTAAAATTTATTTATATCAACAATACTTTGATAAAAAATACACAATTAATGATGTTTTCACGTACAAAAACCCTCAACAATTTTATTAACCTTTTTATATAAACTTAGTTTGTACATGCATAATTGTGTATTTTTTTTTTTTACATATCTAGCTATTTTAACATTTTTTTGGGGGTGTCGAAAATAATCATACACACGTTTCTATATCATTACATGGTTTAAGTTACACCTATTCAATTTTTTAAACCTACATATTTTTATATATATTTCCTTGTTATACTATTCTTACTATTTTATTGCTTATTATTTTATTTTTGTTGTAACATTTTTAACATGCCCAAGTAAGGTAATATGGATCAAAATGTATGAACAAATCAAGTTATTGGATGTACAGGAATTAAAACTTCTTTTAATAGAAGAATACAATGAATATATCAAGTTAGTTAAAACTGTGGAATTATATCACCAAAAAATGCAACTAAATTGGTTCAAATTTCATTTATTTTATGAACACGCTGAAAATAATATTCCGAAATATTACTCAACAAATAGAAAAACCAAAAATCAAGTTAATAAAAAGACAAATAACATGAACAATAATCTATGTAATATTAGCGATGGTCCCATTACCATTTGTAAAGGAAAAAAAAAAAAAAAACTATCGGGAGGTTATTCAAACTATAAAAGTATTGAAGAAGACTTAAAATTTATTCATAAACGAGAAAAAAATAATGAATGTTACTATTTCAAGGCATATAATAATGATAAACCACATTCCCTCATTTTACATTTTTTAAGGGATATCCCCAATTCTGTTGAATTGTATATAAATATTAAAATAAAAAATTTGAATAAATTAAAAAATGGTGTACTAATGCAATTAAATAATTTTTGTAAAATACAAATAAATAAAATTTATTTTCTTATAATATTATGTGAAATCAAATTAAATAACTCACATTTATGTCAAAAAATGGAAACACACAATAAAAGTATTATACATAAAAACATAAAAAATATAGTTATCTTTTGTAAAAAAATTATACATGAAGTTACGAAAAATATGATTCCTTTCTTTTTTTTATTTAATTTATTTTCAACACCTGATTATTTTAAATATCACTTTGAATATTTCAATAATCTAATTCGCATGCTGGACGTGTAACAATCTGGAAATACACACGAGTTCGGATATTGAATAAGTGTATATATACATAATATTACAATTATTCCATTTATTTATTTTTATGTCTATTTTAACGATTTTTATATTGATATTACTGTGTTTCGACAAAGATCACGATTATATAAAATAAATACCTATAAAAATTAAATATATCTAAAATTAAAATAATATATATGTATTTTTTTTTATTTTAATATATGCTTTATTCCCATTTTATTATTTTCTATTTATTGTTATTTTTTAGTTTATATTATTATTTATTTTGTTTCTACATTTTTTTTCAAATATTTGTATACAAAATTTCCCTTCATAAATTTAACCCCCTTTCGGAAGTGTTCATATATTCCATACAAATAGTTTTTTTTTTTTTAATATGTTCGCTGCGTTATTTATAAACATTTTTTTTCTTTATAAAAAACATAAGAAATATTATCTGTAACTATATTTATGTTTTTATATATTTCTATATTATACTATTTATAACATTTTTAAAATAACATCTTTTAAGTGGAAAGATGAAAAAATAAAGAAAACATTTGATGTTTTTTTTTCTTATTTTTGTTGTTTAACATTGAAGCGAAAGAATATGTATCATTATTTATAAAACTATATGAATATAAAGAAAATATTCATAAAATTTTTTTTTATGGTAACAGTAGTTTTTTCGCATTTTATAACTAAAAATATATGTTATTCAAATAAAAAAAAATATATTTTTTTTCTAAATAGAACAAATGCTCATAATAATAGTATAGTGTACACTTTAAAAAATACACATTGGAAAAATAATATAAGGAGGGTTAAACATTTCAATAAGCTCTTCTTTGAAAAAAAATTATTTTACATCAACAAAAGTGTAGAACGAATATTCTTTGCAAATAACATTTTTAGAATGGATATGCATCAGCCTTTTGTGGTAAGCATAGATAAAATTCTCCAAAAAATAATTGTAATGGACTAATCATTTTATTTTATTATTATTTTTTTTTTTTTTCTCATTTATAAAGATTTTCATGCTTGGGGGCCCTGGTAGTGGGAAAGGAACACAATGCAAACTAATTCAAGAAAACTTCAATTTTATTCACATCAGTGCAGGTTATTTCTAGTCACTATATTCCATATAATTTTCATACATACAGCCAAATATTATGATATTGCTTATTATTTTTATTTAGGTGATTGCCTACGAGAATATTTAATAAAATGCGAAAAAAATGAAACAGATTCAAAATACAAAGAAATTGTAGAAGATTCTATAAAGAATGGTTATTGAAATAAAATACAATTCATTTTTTTTTTTTTATGTACATAATTGTTATAGTTCCCAAGATATTAATATTGTTCTAATTTCCTTTATATGTATAAAATGGTTCCAATAACTTACATTCAAAATTAAAAAAAATATATTTTACATTTTGTTGTTTTAGGAAAAATTGCACCTGCAGAAATAACTATAGAACTAATGAAACATAAAATGAAAGACGAAATTAATAGAATGAAAAAAAATGAAGAAAAATGTGATAATGAAGATGTAGAAAAATTAAATAGTTTTTCATTTAATTTATTAGATGAAAAAATAAATTTAGAAAATACTAATATTGATGAAAATAGTGATAATTTAAAATATGAAAATAATATATATGAAAATAATTATGTATTGGATATATTAAAAAAAAATAAAACACTAAAAAAAGCAAAATATAAATTTATAATTGATGGATTTCCAAGAAATTACAATAACCTTGATGGATGGATAAATATTATTAAGAATTATGCATATGTTCATTTATGTATATTTCTTTATTGTGATGAAGAACATATGATTAAAAGGTGTATAAACCGTGGACTAATTAGCGGTATTTTATTCTATATAAAAATATTCCTATATTTTAAAATATATTTGTGAATATTTCTGCATATCCCATGTTTTATTACTTCAAAATTATGCATACATAATATATACACCCATAATACATGCATACATACATATATTTTTCTTTCCCATTTAAACTTTCCAGGACGAGTAGACGACAATATAAATACTCTAAAGAAAAGATTTGAAATACACAATAAAGGTTGTATTCCTATAATAAATTTATTTTTAAGCGAAAACAAATGCATTTTTATTAATGCAAATAAGACTATTGAAGGTGTGTGGGCCGATATAAAATATGTTTTTGAAAATATGTAAAAATAGCAAATACGAATTAAATGCATACATTTTTATTTTATTCGTTTTATTTTTAGCAATTACAAATGTGATACATTTATGAAACTCAACTTTTTATTTATTATATGATATATTTTTTACTGTCTTTAATTTTTATTATTATTTATATCCCAATTCTCACTTATTATAATCGTGTTTTAAAAACAGTTTTGATATTTTAAGGATTTGTTCACGCAAATTTACTCCTTTTATGTATATATATATATATATATATTTTTTTTTTATTTGATTAAACATATACATATGTTCATTATATAATTGTTTATAAATATTTTTTACTTTTTTAATAACAAATTATAATATTAAGTTTTTTTTTTTTTGCTTTATTTAATAATAAATGCATAAAAAATATATATAAAAGAAATTCGGGAATATACATGTAAAGAAAATAATAAGACACAACGTTGTGAAAAAAAAAAATGAGAAAGAATACGGAAAAATTATTTGCATTTTTAAAACTGGAAAAATAGATGATCATATATATTCCTCTCCTTTTATAATTTTTTTTTTTGTCAAACTTCTAAAAAAGGAAATACTAATGGACGGAAAAATTATTACTCCACCATTAAATGTTACGCACACAAATAAAAACAACTGAAAATATGAAACAAGAAAAAAAATTATATAAAACAACTTTTTACATCCACATATGTATACTCAAACATATGTTCATAACTGTTTCATATAAAATAAATGTTATGAATACAAAAGATCAAGGTAAATGATAAATTGAATTTTATATAAAGGGGAGAGAACAGAAAAAGTTGCATATATACATATATGTAAAACTGTATTATTATAACTACATTATGTCTTACAATGTAGTAATACTTTCCTTCATTCTACAGAATGAGGGTATATATAAATTACTAGCCAAATAATTAAAATTTCTGCGAATTTTTTATGACTTGTTCATATTTTTTTCCTTTTCCATTTTTTCTCAAATTTACACACATTTTCATCTCACTGATTCATGGAAAACGCTTGCTCATAAAACTTTTGCCCAGCTTTGTTTGTCTCTCGCCAGTGATATAAAAAATTTTTAAAAAGTTCTGTTCGTTGATCATGATTTAAATTCAAATAGTTATCAACTTGCTCATTTATTTCTTCATCGGAATTAATTATAAACGGATTATTTTCCTGGTTAGTTATATTTGATTGACTAAAAAGGCTAGTCCTATTTTTTAGTCCATTCTCTAATTCATCAATTTTACAATGTAATAATGTTTTATCACTTAATAAAACGTTTTTTTCATTTTCGATTTTAGAATTTTCTAATCTTAATACATCAATTTGATTAACTAAAGAAATATTCTCATTATTTAACAATTCAATTTGTTTTCTCAAATCATTTATTTCTTTATTAAGTTCAAATTCATTTTGTGCAATTTTTCGTAATTGCTGATTTTCATTAATAACTTTATTCATTTCCATTTCTAAATCATTATTTAAGTCTACTAATGTTTGAACATTTTTATTTAAATTAGTTATTGTTCCCTCTGAGCAGTTTTTAACTCTATTAAATTTCTCATCATAAGCATTTATAATATTTCTTAATTCTTCGATTTTTATATGACTATTTTTTTCCCTTTTTAAAGTTTCTTTTAATAATTCTGAAACTTTATTATAACTAATTCGAATCTTGTTTATTTCTTCAGTACTTTTTTTTCGGCTTCTTTTTAAACACTCACAATAACTTAGTAATTCTTGAAGTAAATAAACTATATCTTTTTTGTTTTCTGTGAAATATTTGGAAGAAATACTTAAATATTCTAAATTGTTTTCGCTATTTATATGACCATTCATATTATTATTTATTATCCCATTTTTTGGAAAAAAATTCATATTAATTATACTTGATTGGCTTAAATTATTATTAGGAATTACCCCATTTTCGTTTCCCTCTACACTTACACGATTTTCATTCGTCAACGATTTATTAATAACATTGCTTATATGACTGCTAACATTATTAACGCTAGTAATATTATTATTACTATTATTACAGGATTCGCTAGCACATGTACTACTTCTTGTTTGATTACTGTTGCTCTTATTTATTAATCCATAACTTAGCCCATCAAACAATCCTCTGGTTGCTACTCCATTATATATATCAGTCCCCACTCTACTACTTAAGCGGCTTATATCATAATTATCTGAATTATTGTTTTTCATTTGGACACAATTATAATCATTATTCATGGGATTAATCATACAATTTGAGTTCACAGTACTAATATGTTTACTATTACTATTATTATTATTATTCCCAGTATTGTCATTATTATTATTACTAATTCGTGGGGATTTGGTATTAAATGTGAGGATAGTATCTTTTCCTTTTTTTAATGTACTTGTAATAAAATTAGCATTTTTTCGTACATTATCATCATCATACCCATTCTTGTGATAATTTATATTATTGTTTAAAACTTCAACCTCGTTTATATTTTGTATCACCTTATTTTCAATATCCTTTTTTTCATTATTTATATTTGTTCCACTTTTTTTGGGCGCAAAAAGTATAGCTTGTTTCATATGAATATAATTTTTTTTAATGCTGCTATTATTATATACGTCCATATTATTACAACTATTACTATTTTTGTACTTTCACAATTTGGTAATACTTTTCGTCGTATCACTCCAGTTGCCAAATGAGTCTTTCATGAGTAATGAACTAAAAGTTATTACTTAAATTATATTTTTCTTTATTTATTATACATACATATATTATATATATTTTTTTTTTTCATTTCCTGTTTCTTTTATCTTATTAATTAATTTATTTATTATTTTATCTAATTAATGCGTATTCTTCAATATATATATATTTTTTTTTATCATATACATACATTATATTTATAATTTTTTAATTATTTGTACATTGAATTTTTTTTTTATCTTTTTATTTCCATCAGACCTTTAATTAGCCACTCTTTATTTTGTACATTTTTTTTTTTCTTAACATTTAAAAATATATGCTTTAAAAAATATGACCATGTTAATATATTATCTCATATTTTATTATATATTTTTTTTTTCAAAAGTTGCAATAAATCGTATGGACATGTATATGTAGAGATATATCTCTATCGAATTAGTAACAATATTTATATATAAAATTTCATTAACAAATTTATGTTTTAGTTATTTTATTATAACCATATATAATTGTCTACGTATCGTTAATGTGTACTCAGACATGTTGATAAGCATTTCAAATAACTGAAAAAATCAAATAAATGTTTACAATATTACATTTTCTTACACTTTAAATGTGTGTGTGAGGAGGAAATAAAGAAGTATAATTGTGTTGATATAAAAATAAAATAAAAAAAAATTTTAATTGACAAATTATTTCGTCGGTTTATTTATTATCATTATTATTATACCTTTTTTAACCTAATATAATGTTCAAAATGATATTCCTAAGTATTGCGTCAACATATAGTATTTTCCTTATACCTTTCTCACTACAAGCGTGTGCATACTTTCCAATTAATTCTCAACAAAACATTTGTTATCTTTATTTTTATCTTACCAGCTAGCTATTTTTCGAAAAAAAACCTATACTAAGCTGAAAAGCACATACAAAAATACATAAAAAAGGGAAAATGAAACATCTGGTACTTATAATTTTATCTTTTAATTTAATTTAAAAAATATATAGTGGAATAAAGAACAACACTTCTTAGTTATTACACATAGTATGTGCATAGAACGATCACTGTATTTTTATAACTTTTTTATAATTGTTCAAAGGGATAATAAAAATTCATATACATATGTATATGCATGTATCCATTTTTTTTTCTCGGTGTAAATACTCGCTCTTAAATTATTTAAACGCTTTTTACATGATTAAGCTTTTTCTTTTTTTTAATTTTATAAAAAAGAATGGGAGTTTATTTTTACTATGCTTTCATGTTATTTTGCTACACATATAAACACCCTTTTCCTTATTCACATATTTATAAAAAAAAAAAATTAAAACTTCAACACATTTAATTTCCTTTTTTTTAATTGCCCATTTTCCTCTCTCCCTATTATGTATAAGACAAAAAAAATAAATTAGATGGAGGCGTATTTAACATTACATATTATAAATAAAATCATTTTAATAAAAGAAATAATAATAAATAAAAATGAAGAAAAAAACAAACAAATATAATAATTAAATACCTTTAAAATAAAAATGTAAATAGCATGATTAATAAAAAATAAGAGATATTTTTTTTCCCACGCCCTCCCATTTTTCGGTATATGCATATAAATAGCTTCAAAAAAACCCACTAAAAAAATTGTAAAAAGGTCACAAAAATACACACTTTCATCGAAGTTATTAATAAAGGGAAGTTAAGAGAAAGCATTCGAAGTAATATTATATATTTTATATTATTTATTATTGTTTGAAATTTTTTTTTGTATCTCAAATTATTATGCATTTTTTTTTATTTCATTTCTCTTTTTCATAATATTGTATAGCCCCTTTCCAGCTAGCTAAAATATTCAAGAAATTAAAAATCAGGGGTATTTAAAAAAAAAGTGTATGTGTGTATATATAAAAGGCTCATTGAGATGAATATTTATTTGCACACATAATTACGCAAGAAATTATTTCAATGCAAAACTTATTATGTATAAGTATTTCCACTTTATTCTATATAGCCACCTATAAAAAGTATTTGAATTGGGCTCTTCACTGATTCCCTTATTTCTTTTGGTTTTAAAAATGGAGTTAAATTTAGACGATTTTAATGATTTCGACCGGTTAGATAATATTTTAATAAATGAAATAGAGAAAGAAAAAAAACAAAATGTTGGAGACAAGCGTAAATTTGACATATACGATGATTATCAAGAGTTACTAAATACTAAAATACAAAAAAAAAATAATAAAAAAAAAGAGACTGTAAATAATAATTATGACAATGTCAGTAATATTTATGAACAAGGTCAGGAAAATATACAAACAAATGATAATTATCATATATTATTCAATCGAGAATTTCACAACCACTACATATTTAATGATTATAAATACTTAAAAGAATATGTGTATAAAAATAATTTAATGAGTGATGATATATATTTTAAAAAGGATGAAGTTATAATGAAAAATAAAATTGATTCACAAAAAATGTTTCAAACTAATGAAGATTTAACTGATTTTATAAAAATTTACGATGTTAATAATAATTATCCACCAATTTATTTGAATTTATTTAAAAAATCAGATACAGACACTACTTCTCAATCGCCTTATAATTACCCACTCAAAACTCATGGCGAAGAAGATATACCATCAAATTTACAAAAACAAAATATATCTATATTTACAAAATCGAAAAAAGAAAATTTTAGGGATATGCTAGAAAGAGTATTAAACGAAATAAAACAAGAAAATATAGATAAAGAAAGAAAAAATAAAGGTGAATATACATCTACAAATAATTTAATGTCTAAAGAAAATGATGAATCTAATATATTTTCTCAAAAAATGCCTACTGAAAATGTTAATTTTGTAGAAAAATATAGAGGCAAATATTTTTCAGAGCTTTTAACAGATGAAGCTATAAATAGGGAAGCCATTTTATGGATAAAACAATGGAACGATTTAATAAAAAAAGAAAAAGAAGTTATCTATAAAAATAATGAAGAAGAAAAAAAAGAATATTTTAAAAAATTTAACGAATTTCCAAAAATATTATTATTAGGTGGTTCAGCAGGAAAAGGAAAAACTACTTTAGCTTATGTAATTGCTAATCATTTTAAATTTAATGTTATTGAAATAAATGGTAGTGATGATAGAAATAAAGAAACTCTGATCCCATTTATAGAATCCATTGTTTGTAATAATTCAATTGGATCGAAACCTAACATCTGTATAATTGATGAAATCGATGGATTATCTAGTACATATCAAAACATTGAAGCTATTATGAATTTTTTAAATAAAAAAGATAAAAAAAATATGAGTATAATAAAAAGACCAATTATATGTATATGCAATGATATATATCATAAAAGTTTAAAAGAATTAAGAAAAATTTGTAAAGTTGTTTTGGTTGAAAATATTAATATACAAATGTTAAAAGGAAGAATTAATTATATATGTGATAAGGAAAATATTAAAATTAGTAATGAAGCCATAAATAAATTAATAGACATTTATAAATCAGATATTAGAGCAATTCTTAACACAATTTATTTCCTTTCCATAGGGTTACGATCATTAAATTTGAATGGAAATACAAACAATGGTGAAGGTACTAACTCAACATCTTATACTAATTTTAATAATAAAACTATAATTACTTTAGATACTCTTAATTTGTATTTATTTCACAAAGATGCAAACAACAATTATATTGAATTGCTAAATATTATATATGTCAAAAATAAAAATAAAAAATTAATAAAAAAATTATTGTTAGAATGTTATAACTTTTTTCATATATGTTTGGGAACTGAATATAATTATTTACAATCCTATTATTATATATACGACAATTTATTAAATATTCCTTTTAATGATTTTGATTTTTCTAAACTTGGATATGGATTAGACTTTTTAGCATTTTGTGATCATTTAGAATATAAACAAAAACAAATATTAAATTTTTCATTACAAAAAATGTTATATTTATCTGTTTATTTATTTATAATTATTATACATTTAAACACTAATTCACATATACAATATATATTAATGAACAATAGTACAAGCAATCATTTTAGAAAAAAACAAATCGATTTAAAAAATATGAAAAATAATTTTATTAATGACAAATTTGCAGTTATCACATATAAATATATATATTCAAAATATTTTTATTCAGAAATTTTGAATTATATATTTGCATTTTTTTATACAAATGAATTTTTTTTCAAAAATGTTCATTTATGGGGCAAACAAAATTACTACAAAGATATAGATTTTCCTAAATATATTCTAGTACCTTATGAATATAAAAATGTTAGTAAATTCAAATTATTTTCTTTGAAGCTTTTACTTTTAATGACAATCTTTAACATATCATTTACAAGTATTTCTTCTTCACTACCTCCAACTCAATCAGAATCCACAACTACAACTAAATCGATAACTAATCAAAACTTAAACAAACATAATAGTTTTTTAAATAATAATAATATGACAAAGGTATATATATTCGATCCATTTGTTGATGATTTGTTAATATATGCTCAAAAAAAAAATAACATTTTTTCTTCTTATCCATATAATCAAAATAAACAAATAAACTATATGACAAATACATCTTTTAATTTCAAAACTTTTCCAAATATTCTTAATAATGATATATGTGAAGCTTTGAATGATTTAAAAAACTGGATAAATAACATATCTGCAAAATATAACAAAAAAAATAAAGAAAAACATCTAAATCAGATGCAAATTGTTAAATCATCTTATAACCATAAAAATACAAAAAAATCGATATTTGATGTTACATATGCTTCTAATTTTGAACAATCGCTAACAGATATAATTTTAATTGCATATCAAAATGGATATCAACATTCATACAAACATTATTTTTTAAACCAACAAAATGAAAGTGATTATATAGAAAATAAACAAAAGAATCAAAGTTCAAATATATTATTAGACCACATCATACCTCAAACTAAAATACTAAGCAATAAAGATAATTCCATATTCACTATTTCAGATTTAATTGCTCAAGAAAAATCTTATATGAAAAAATATATAAGTAATAATAAAAATATATATTTTTCAGGAAAATATATTAAGACATCAGGTTATTATAAAAATGTGGAAGAACGATGTAATGCTGTTTTACAGCCATTAAATTTTTATGTCGTGGAAAATAAATAACTTTTTTTTTATTTTAATAAATTGTTAAATTATACAATACATTATTATTTTTTTTAAATAATAAATCTCTATGTATATAAATAACATCTTCTATTTGGATTGAAAACAATGTTTATGTATTTACATTTCATAATATTATACATATGTATATTATAACTGTTATTCATACTTTTCTATTTCTTTTCCATAAATATATGTTACTATTTTTCATTATATTTTTTTGAATTTCATCATAAGTTGAGTTTGTGATAAAATTCAAAATAATCCCACTGGCCCAGGCCCACAAATGTGCCATTTAATTGAATCCAGCTTTTTAACTATACAACTAAATAAGAAAAAATAATTTAAAAAAATATAAATCTAGCAAAAAAAATATTATTTTATATAGCGTGTAATAAAATGCAATTATGTATATTTTTACTTTTTCTACATTTTGTACAAACACATACTAACGTGAGTAGCTCATAATGCTTACTCAATTTACAAAATAATTAAAACTCCATAAAACTTTTAATATATTTATATTTATTTTTTCCCTTTTTTAATAATGACAATTTTTTTTTTTATATCACAATCCTTTCCGTTATATGTATTCATATTTTATGTACATAAATAAAATTTATTAAAAAAAAGAATGGGAACTAATAAACTTGAAAATCTGAAGAACAGTATAAATACATTTGAAATATTTATGAACCAATATATTGTAAAATACAAAAATAGCAAAGTTTGCTATATATGTAAGGTAAAAAGAAATATACTTCCTTAAAAATGTTAATACAAATATGTACAAAAAATATTATTTACATCCTATATGTTTTTATCATATTATTATTATTTTCTGTCTGCACGTATATACAAAATATATACATCCATCATTTCTTATTTGTTATTTCAATTTCCAGAACAAAATAAATATGAATGATATTCAAAAAATGGAAGACATTTGCCCTAAAATGTGGAAATATTTTCATGGTATAATTAACCAGCCACAATGCCCTTTACAAAGGTTAAAAAAAAATCTGACCGTGTTCATAATTTTTTCTCATTTATTTTAAAAAAATGTATATTATTATGCTAAATATTATGAACAAAGAATAAATAAAAAATCTGCAAATTATTATTTTATATAATCCGCATGCATTTTAATATCATCATGTTGAAGTAGAGTACTCTACATATTGTCCCATGTTACAACACCTCATCATTTTAATTTTTTTTTTCTCTTTTTATTTTTAGTTTTGGAAAGGTTTTAAAAGTGAAAGATTTGCGATTTGAAGAACTTGAAAAGTATAAGGATATTTTACAAAGAAAGTAAAAGCCTTAATATAGATTTGCAAAACCATTCATATATATAGAATTAAAAAAAAATAAAAGCTATTCTTTCTTTATTATTATTTTATAAACTTTCTATTTGTTCTTCATTTATTTATATATTTTTTGTTTAGTTTTATTTACACAACTATTATTATTTAAAAAAAACGTCGATATTATTTTATTCAATCACCAATGTCTTAAAAATGTGAAACTAAGAATTGGCTTGTTTAAGGAATATGCATATAGCACATACAATTTTAGCTTAACGCACAAATTAAAAAAAAAAAGAGAAAGATAAAACAGAATGAGGTTGTATTTTTTTTTTTTTTTTAAGCATAAGCCTTTAAGATCTACAAATAAATTTGTGTGTAATAACAAAACATTTTTTTTCCTACTTATTGTATTTTCTTATATTTGTATTTTTCCTGTTTTATGTATATGAAATGCACATTGTGCACTACTATTTTTTTTCAAACAATAAATAATATATTGTGAGTGAAAAAAATGAAAAATATTATGTATGGTCATAAAACTTATGCATATGTATCATACAATATATTACTAGGATTATGAAAATGCATAACATAAAAAAGTATAATATATATATATTACACACACAAACACACACACATTTTGTTTACTCTCTTCTCCACATGCGTTTTTCATATTATTATTATTTTTTTTATAAAGGGAACGAAATATAATTATCATTTATTTTTAAAAACCCGGTTGTGCATTTATTATTTATTCGCATTTTTTTTAATTTTTAGCTGTCTAATTTTGAAGAAATATATTGTATATATTTTTTTTTAATTCCTTAATTGACAGTAAAAATAAATTACAGTTCTCTACTTCGTGAATACATATAATATACCTTGGCGTATATATAACGTTTATATTTTCCTTATTTTGAAATTTTCTTTATAATGCATGTTAATATATAAAAAAAAAAAACAAGGGGGAGAAAACATAATTTGGCTATTTTAGCATGTATTCAGATAATATATATAAATGTTTAATTATGATAAAAAAAAATATACATGTACATCTATATATGTGCATCTACTTGATATACTAAGTTTGGTAAATTTTAAAAACATAAAAAAAGAATCTAATAATATAGTAAAGCCAAAAATATGAAAGATAAAGAAATCGTAAAGTTAAATTCAAATGGTGATAACCATTTAATAAATCTTAAAAATGTGCAAGATAAAAATTTATCAAGTAGTGGCATTCCTTCTCGCTATTCATCATTTGAATCAGATGTACAAGCATCAAAACAAAAGGATGATCACATCTATAATACTGATAAACTTAACAAAATTATGAACAACACTTCATCAATTGGTGATACTCAGTATTGTAACAATAGGATTGACGATACAAAATTACCAGAAAAACTTTTACAAAAATATTTTTCAAATAATTCTACATATAAATATACTAATTCGATAGAACACCAAAATATGATGAATGCACATAATGAAGATTTATCTACATATCAAAAAAATGAAGCAGCTGAACATATTGATATAAATAATCATAATAAAGAACAGAAAAAAAATGAACATGAAGAATTGAAGGGAGTTCATGATTTAAATTTTCAAAATAATTCTTATAAAAAAGAAGAAATATGTGAAAAAAAATTAATAGAACCCATAAAAAACACATCTATAAAAAAAGAAGAGGATCAAAAAGATACCATGAAAATATTTGTTAGTAATTACGGAGATAATATATATAGAAACACAGAAATATACAAAACTCACACAGAATCATGCAGAAATTTTACAGATCAAAAATATAAAACTCAATATTATGATGAAAATAAACTATCACCTCTATATAAAAATAAAAGTGATAAATTTTATGATACATTTAGCGAAGAAAAAAAAGAATTACATTTTAATTCGATAGATGAGTTGATGAAAGAAATACAAATATTTAATAATTCTATGCAAACTATAACATCTAATGATCCGACTTTTATACAAAAAAATAATAAACATATTTATTCAGAAAATAATTCAAATAAAAGAGAAGCAAACGAAATAAATAACAGTCTTATTATAGAAAACACAGTTAGTTGTTCTAATATATCGACAGATGCATGTTTTGGTGAATCGCCTCAAAATTCTAATCGAGAAAAATCAGATATCCTTGATAATGAAGAATATAATCTTCAGGAACACTCCAATAATAGTTGTTATGAAAAAAATGAATCCATAAAGAGTTTTAAAAATTTTGTTAAATCTGAAATAAAAACAGAAAACTCTATTTTGTTTACTGAGGATAAAGAGCCTCAACATACAGAATTAAAACAGGACAACTTAATGGGCAGTCAGTTAAATAAATCAGATGTAGAATACACTGATCAAGAATCTGATAATAACAACTCATGCAAACAAAATGATGTATCATCAATCTCAATGAAATTAACAGATGTAGAACCATATACCAAATTAGATAATGAAGAATCTATTGAAACTAGTAAAATATCATCTAATCAATGGGAAGAAATGAAAAAAAGTTTTTATGATATCGAAAATAACTTGCTTTATCTAAACAGAGAAAATAATTATTCTTTGGAACGAAACATAGAAGGAACCGAACTATTAAATGTAAACAATTCTGAAACAAATAAAGAAATAAAATTTGAGAAAAATGAAACTCCTCAAATATCATATCATACTGATGAATACAAAGAAAAAAACGAAGAAATAATAAAATCACAATTAGATTCTGATAAAAAATCTACAATTTACAATTATATACATAAAGATTCATTTCCAAACTATGAATATGATGATACTGAAACTAAACATCTAAATATTCTAAAAAATTGTTCAGAAAAAGATGAAGCATTTCAAAACAAAAATAATATATCTGAACAATTTAATTATAATTATTTACAGGATTTCACTAATAAGCAAAATTCATTAAATGGTTTTACTCCAAAAGATTATCAAAATAATAACAATTATTATTATACTGATAAGGAAATTGATATACATTCCCCTTATGCTAGAAGAGATGTACTTCCGGATCTTAGCTTGGAAAGATGCATCTATTCGAAGGAGGGTTCTCCTAATGGTAAAACTGACACTCTTAATGGGCCTGACACATCTAATAGAACCGATGCATCTAGAATTAACTCAGCAGGAAAGGGAAGGACACCAAGAAGTTCAAAAAGTGGAGGATCTACTAAAACAGCTTTTGCAATCGTAAAAACTGGAAAAATAAAACAAGCAGAAAAGGATTTAGTTAAAACACCAAAAGTTTTCAAAAAAACTGAAGGAAATACAAGAACAAGTGTCAATGGAAATTCAAACGGAAATGTGGGAACAAAATCTCCTTCAAATTATAATATTTCATCAAGTGCAAATTATTCTACACATTGTAATAATGGAGGAAACGGGGTAACTCCTACATCTACTAAAACAAATAAAAATGAAAAAGATATAACATACAATATGAATGTTGTAATTAGATGCAGACCAATGAGTAATAGTGAAAAAAATGAAGGAGCAAAAAATGTTATAAAAATTATGGATAATAAAATGATTGTGTTACTCGACCCAAGTGATAATACTGATAATGTATTAAGACAAAATAGAACTAAAGAAAAAAGATATTGTTTCGATTACGTATTTGATGAAAATAGCACCCAAGAAGATGTATATAATAATAGTGTAAAACCATTGGTAGATGCAGTAATAAAAGGATACAACTCAACAGTATTTGCATATGGAGCTACTGGTGCAGGAAAAACCCACACAATTATAGGTTATAAAAATGAACCCGGTATTATGATGATGATATTACAAGATCTATTTAAAAAAATTAAAACCTTAAAGGCTATGAACGAATATAAAATAAAATGCTCTTTTATTGAAATATATAATGAAAATATATGTGATCTTTTGAACCCATCAAGTGAATATCTTGATTTAAGAGAAGATCCTGTAAAAGGTATAACTGTTTCTAACATTTTTGAAGTCTGTACTACATCTGTTGAAGAAATTATGGAATTAATTCATACAGGAAATAGAAATAGAACCCAAGAACCCACAGATGCAAATAGAACCAGCTCAAGAAGTCATGGAGTATTACAAGTAATAGTTGAAGAAACAGAAAAAGGACAAGGATTATATCAACAAACAAAAAAAGGAAAATTGTGTGTTATAGATCTAGCAGGAAGTGAAAGAGCTAGTCAAACTAATAATAAAGGAATGAGAATGTTAGAAGGTGCAAATATAAATAGATCTTTGTTAGCTCTAGGAAATGTTATAAATGCATTAGTATCTAGAAGTAAAGGAACTAGTAAATCGAATTTTATACCATTTAGAGATAGCAAATTAACAAGATTATTAAAAGATTCTTTAGGAGGCAATTGTAAAACATTAATGATTGCTAATATTAGTCCTTCACATCTATCTTATGAAGATACTCATAATACACTAAAATATGCAAATCGGGCAAAAAATATTAAAAATGTTGTTACATCTAATTCTGTTGTAGTTAAACACCATTTAACTATGTATATAGATATAATCGAAAAATTAAAAACTGAAATAGAATGCTTAAAAGAACAATTAAATGATAAAGAAAAAACACACCATTTTATAATATCTGAATCTAATTCTACAAATTATGATTATTATGATTCAGTTAAAGATTGTGATAAAAATTCTTCTAGAGAGGAATTACTCAATATTATATATTTCTTAAAACGTGAAAATCAAAAACTTAGATGCAATTTGGGTTCTATAACCCCACATATTTCAACTTCAGATTCTTCCACTCCCACAAACGAATTTATTAAATATACAGAAGAAATTAATAATATTAAAATTGTTAATGAAAAGTTATTTATAGATAATAAAAAATTTAAAGTTAACATTCAAGAGTATATTCAAATAATAGAAAATATAAAAGAAGTTAATCACAAATATAAAGCTCAAATAAATTCTCTCAAAAATATGCTTTATAATCATGATGTTAGTCACCTTCAAATGCGTCTCTGGCTTGATGATCTTAAACGCAAATACACTCAATTAAAGGTTTGGAATAACTAAATTATATTATGTCAGATTATAGTATTAGTCAAAAGCCATAGTATACTAGAACCGTAGTAGTCCTAACCTAGATGCAGAATCGATGGTTCATTATTCATTGTTTCGTTTATTTGTAGGAAAACATAACAGATAAAGACAATGCCCAACTCCTAGAAGGATTGCAAGATGAACTTAATAAAGTATATTAAGTTCCTTCTATTTGTACATCTTATTATCTATCCTAAACATAGAATAATTTTTTTTTTTTAATATATATAAACAGGTTTTAAATGAACGTAAACAAATAAAAAATTTTATTTTGAATATCGAACAAAATCTTGTTGAAAATAAAGAAGTAAATATGGATGCACTTAAAGGAAATCAGATTAAAATGCTGGAAGAAAATGTAAAAACAAATTAAATTGAAACATAGTGTAATACATTTACAATTATAATTAGGATAAATAACATCTATATGATAAATACTTGTTTTATTTCTTAAAATATATACACTTCACTTTTTTTAGAAAAATAAAATGGAAAATCAGTTACAAATAAATATCAACCAAACTAACAATTTAATAAACAAACTAGTTGCAAATATAAAAGATGATCAAATGAAGAGCTTTATGTATTTATTTTATACAAACACTATTCTTATGCAAGAACGAGAGGATTTCCAGGTAGCTCATTAAGGCGGAAAAATTCAAAATAGAAAAAGAAACAAATATAGTCAAAACGATTAGCACAACCCTTTACTTATTTATTATTACAATTTTCTCAGGACATGTTTGAATTATCTTCTGTTATAATTAACCACAAAGAAAAACAACTTCAACAATTAATTGAAACATCAAAGATCTCAAATCTTTTTAACATTATAAAAAATAAAATTTAAAAATATTTGAACTTTATTTTATTATCAACATTATTTGATTCCGTAATAATAGAATCCCTAAAATTAAAATACGATACGATCCAAATTTTGTATTAAAAAAGTTAAGATGCAAAATGACGAAATTAAGTATGCAAAAGGCAAAATTAAGAAATAATATTTTAATTCATATCGTTTTAAATTATATTAACTTTATAATTTATTCCACCTACATTTCCAATTTGTTTTTTTTTCTTTTTTTCAATATAATGTTCAATTTTTAAATCAAAACTCAAACAAACTATTTTAAATATAATAACTTGCCATCATTGCCTTTTTCTTTTTAAATTTGCGAAAAAAAAAAAAAAAAACTCATAATAATAATTATATGAATAAACAGGTTTCGAAACATCAAAGTGTAGAATAAAACATATGTAAATTGCAAAGTTATAGTTAACTATATATATATATACATACACATATGCTATATGTTTCTTGAACAAGTTTCGACTCTTAAATAAATCAAAGTTCTTTTCTTTTGTTCGGAATAGACGAATATATATTATAATCATATCAACCTTGAATCAATTAATTCAAAAATGAAAATCGAATCTAAGGAAATACAGAACTCATCAAAACTTCCAAACATAATTATAACTGGGACGCCAGGAGTTGGTAAAAGCACCTTATGTGAAGAATTAGTTGAAATCATAAATAAAGATTTTGAAGAAAAGTTTAGAATAGATGGAAAAGAACAACTAAAAATGATACATTTAAATTTATCAAATATTATAAAAAATGAAAGATTATATGAAGAATATGATGACGAATTAGATGCAAGTATATTTAGTGAAGAACTAGTAAATCAAAAATTAAAAAAATTAAATTTACAAAATGGTGGTTATATAATAGATTTTCATGATGTTAATTTTTTATACGAAAATAAATATATCGATAAAATTTTTTTATTAACAGCATCAACAAATGTTTTATACGAACGTTTAGAAAAAAGAAATTACACGAAAGATAAAATTAAAAATAATATTGAATGTGAAATATTTCAGGTTATAAAAGAAGACATATTAGAGAATTATGACGATGAAAATATTTTTGTAGAGTTACAAAATAATAATTTAGAAGATCATGACAAAAACATTTCTTTTATTCAAAAATGGATTCATTCTTATATGACTCAAGGGTTCTAAGAGATGCTTCCATTATGCATTCCTCTACATCGTTCCTTCAATTTTCCCATACACTTTTTACACTAATTTTTTAATTTTTCTATTTATTTCCTTGTTTTGTTTGCTTAGATTTTAAAACTTATACCCTTCATTTGTATGCATCTATTTTACGAGAAAAAACTAACATAGTTTGATGCAAAAAGAAATGGAAAGTCATTCTCTTATCCTACACATAAAAAATCAAATCTTTACATCTACGTTATAATTATTTCAAACAAATTTACTGATAATATACAAACATATATAATAGATGAACATAAACGGGAAATACAATCTTATAATTTATCGCCTCTTTTTTTTGTCATCATGTAAATATTTATGTTTTAATATAACAAGTTTTGTGTTGTTATCCTTCAAATAATTTTTTGGTAAAATATATTCAGATGCAGCTAATAATTCTTTAAAGGTTGTTTTAAGAGTATTCGTTGTTACACCACAAACAGATGCAATTTGTGATAAATGTGGAAGCTTTATATTCTTTTCCTCACTAGTATTTAACTCAACAATTAAATGAATAGAACCACCACATAACGAATTTAATCTATGAGATGTTGTAATCAAAGTTGTAGCTTTCTTAACAACATATTCTATTGCTTCAATTAAATCTGTGGATAATTGTAATCTATTTGATAAAGAATAAATTAAATGAGATATATTTTCATTATAGACAAAAGCCCGAGACGGTAATACTTTTTTTAATTTATTTATTGTTTTTCCTAAATCTTTTTCTTTATAAGATCTATCAAACGTTATTAATTCTTTAATGCTTTTTATATGACCCGCTTCTCTACACGCAAGGTAAACAACTGCTAACATGTTTAAGTTGTTTGCTCGGTTTTTTAATTGGTCCATATCCTAAAAACGTGCAATTTTTTTAATTATATTTTTCATTTTATTTTATTTTTATTTTTAATTTCAAGATAAAGAACATTCATGCCCACTCACCTGCAACTCTTTTGTTATTTCTTTAGCTCGCTCAATTACATTGCTTCTCAAAAAAAATGTTTCACAAATTAATTTTAAAATGTTAAAAGCAGATAATAATGTTTGATCATTCTTATTAATCTGCGTCATCATATTAAGGTGTTGTAATTTTTTACTCGATTTAATAAAAGTAGTGCTAGTTAAATTATTTTCTAACCATATATCACTAGTTTCTCCAACTCTATTTCTATCATTACCTTTTGATTGCCCATCATTACTAAAATTTCTCCATTCTTGTTCTTCAGATAATATATTTGTTTCTACAACTAATCCACATCCATTACATATTTGTGTACCTTCACTAGTATCACATATTATTATTCCTTTTTCTTTACAATCTGGACAAATATTATTTTGGAAACCTCGAAAGGAATGAAGTAACCTTCGATTTATATTCCCAGGTTCGTGATTACCATCTGAAAGTAATAGAAATAGTAACAAATATATATATATAGATATATATATATTTCTCAATAATAATACACACATTTTTTTAATCATAAAACTTATATGAATAAATTACTTATTTTTGATGAGTGATTTTTTCCAAATGAAGGGCTTAAAAACAAATTTTTATTTTTATTATAAAGTGATGACATTTCTATATTTTTTCATTTTTTTATGTCTGCTTTACTATGCAATTTTTTTATAGATAAACTTTAACTCTTGAAAAAAAAAAAAAAAAACTTCCAATCTTTAATTATAAACTTTTGAGTTATGCTACATTGGATGCATATATAATAATACAAAAGGAATCATGTTTTATCAAATATTTTTTTTTCTTTTATTATGGAGAAGAATCCTTGATATACAATAAAGCTTAATTATAAAAATTAATTATATTTTTTTATTTATTATCACCAAATTACAAAGTTGCGTATGTATATACATATATGATATTTATTTACTTGCTTTTTTTTTTTTCTTAATATATATGTATATCTCTTTTAATATAGTTGGGAAAATTTTCATATGAACATGCAATACATATAAGGAAAAATTAAAAGGCGAATTATTTTATTATATATAACCTATATTACAAAAAACATTTTTTACGACTCTATATTCAAAATTTTTGATAATTTTTTTTGTCAAATATGATGAAATGAAAAATGAGAGGGTGGCAATGAAAAATTAAATTAATGTAGCTAAATAAAAATAGTTAATAATTGTATAAATATTGAATATAAATGAACAAGTAGAAAGCCAAAATAAAAAATATATAAATAATACATACAATAATACCATATAACTTATATATCAAAATGTAAGAAAAGTGAAAAAAATATTTATAATAATGGATAAAAATATATGATAAAATATACTGATATTGTAAATTATTTTTTTTGTTTTAACCAAAAATTAAATAATAAAAAAAAACATCAACTATATATAATACAAATGAGAAAAAAATTAAATATATATTTTTATTAACAAGATGAAAATCCGGATCTCTTTTTCCTTTATTTTAGATTTTTAGCAGCAATCAAAATTCAAAGAAAAAGTACATTAGTCCCCGTGTTCGATTTTATATATTACACGTTTTGTTTTTTTGTCAATTCTACGATTTCGACAGAAAGAAAAAAAAACATTACCTAATGTATACCCATGATAATTTTTAAAAAGGGTACACATAAATAACAAAAAGAAAGGACGTGAAAGAAATCGATTTACGCTTTCCTACATAAAACTAACAATTACACGTATATAAAACAATATATATTGTGTTTATAAATTTAACTAAATTACTGAACTATTCAGTGAATAAATATGCCCTCCAAAAAATCTAGCGACAATACGAACTATTTTGATAATTTATGAACATGGTCATATTTTTTATGTCTAATGTAAAATAATTACATGAACAGGTAGCCTAAATTATATCCTTTGCCATTATTTTATCGAAAACACCTTTTAATTGTACGATGTTTTACTATGTAAATTTTAAAAATAAATTTAATAAAAGGTAGAAATATTTTAAATATTCTTGGTCTTTAAAATTTATTTATTCATTGAATGTTTACATAGATTTGTAAAATTATACATAAACCCTAAGTTACAATTTTGACACATTTAAATATGAAGTTTATAAAAATACTATTATATGGTTGTTTTTTTTCTTCCCTCAAAAATCAGAAAAAGCAAATATATGCATGTTAAGAGTTTTCTCATTACACAATAAAAACTAAAAAGAGAAAGATATCACAAAAATGTATCTTTATTTTTAATAAAAAACGCTTTATTAACAATATCATATGGTAGAGCTTATATGAACATAAATTATGTACACGTACATGCACATTATGAATATATGCCCTCATATTTATGTGTGCAGATAATATTTTATTTATTTATAGTAAATCATTAAGATAAGAATACATGGGTTTAATATTATTATTGTTACTTTTTTGGTCCTTTAAGCTTATATAAAGTTTAATAATGAAATTTTCGCAAAAAAAATATCCCTTTTAAATATGTACATTAAAATAATAGTAACTTTATCGAACTATTTTTTTTATATTTTTTCTTATACACTTATGTCTACAAGCAAGTAACAAAGTTCGCAAATACACAAAGAGAGAGCGCGTACATCCATAACTTATGCACTCATAAGCTTTTACAAATAAATAAATAAATATATATATATATATATATATATATATATTTAAAATGATAATATAACTTTATATTAATGTGTAACCTCCTTTCTTCTATAAATGTTTGTAGGTTTCGATACTAGCAAAAAAAAAAAAAAATTATAAAATTTTCGCTGAATAGCTATTTCAATGTGCATACATAATATTATCTTAATTTTTATACATATTTTTACGATTTTTCGAAATTTTATATATTATTAATTGTATATAAAACAATATTTTTTCACATATAATATACTTTTCATAAATTAGTACACATTATTTTTTCCCCGTTCTCTCCTCTGGCCCTTTTAATATAAGATTGCTTAAAATCAGTTACACACATTATATATTGCAAAATCCAATTTTAACTAAAATATGCACACATATGCGTTATAATATACCCCAGAAAATCATATCCATCATTTTATAAAATCTTTATGAATCATATAGGAAGCTCATTTTAAGAAATAAAAAAAAAAAACTAGATTCTCATATGAATATATACATATATGCTATATATAGGCAAAAAATAAATATATTTTTTTTTATATACACACAAAATATTATATTGTAATTTTCAATGCATATAAATAAAATACAGCCCAACAAATATGAAAAGCTAATAAAATAATATGCCCACCAAATATCGAAGCTAAAATATATTTATCCCACTAAAAAATATATGGATATATATATATATATATTTATTTATTTATACATATTAATTTGTAATCCATAACATAATACTACATCTATATTTCAAAGGTAACAAAACGTAAGCAAGAAAAAAAAAGAAAAGAAAAAACAAAACTAAAAAAAATGCATATATACACTATATATATAAATGATGAGTTTATTCTCAATCCCTATCTATACTTGCTTAGTACAATTATGCATTAATTCAACATACCATAATAAAATATATTATTTAAAAGGAGCAGATTACAAATAAATTTGTCGAAAATAATTATCATATATTTTCTGTTTTTTTTTTCTTCTCATTTTATATACATAACTTCCCCTTTTGTAGCCTTGGCCATATTTCCAAGTTAATAATTTTAATACGATTTATTTTCATATTCTTTAAATAATAAGATAAACATATTATATATCAAAACAATATTCATAAACACATCTAAATATAATGAATGCCCTTAAAGAGTGTAAAAAAAGAAAATCTAACGCATTAGACGAAGCTTGCTTAGAATTAAGTGAAGAACCAACTAATGAAGAAATAATGAAAGAAGAAGTCGAAAATGTTGAAACTCAATTTGCAAATTGGAAAACAAACAGTGGGTTATTATATGATTTTGTTTGTAGAAAAGAATTAGAATGGCCATCATTGTCAATGGATTTTGGTGATTATAGTGACGAAAATATCAAAGATAATGTTTTAAATCAAATAGTATGTGTAGGAACCCATACATCTAATAATGAACCCAATTATTTATATGTGTGTGATGTTTTATTCCCACTTGAGCAATTGCCACAAGATAAATGTGTTTACAAAATAAATGAAAGCTATGAAGGTTTTGATTTTTGTCCAGAAAAAAATAAAATTACAATTAAATCAAAAATATATCATGAAGGAGAAGTAAATCGAATCCGATTTTTACCTTTAGAAAAAAAACACATTGTTGTTACTAAAGCAATTGATGGAAATTTACATCTATTTGATATAAATAAACATAGTATTGATGATACCACAAATAGTGATTCAAGAAAAATGAGCCCAGAAATATCATTCATTGGTAATAATTCAGATGGTTTTGGACTTGAATTTAATAGTCTAAAAAAATATGCATTAACTTGTGGTAATGATGGAAGCATAAATGTATATGACTATAATGATTTGAGTGCAAAATCTTTGAACCCATTTTATTCAGTAAAATATAAGTCACCAATTAATGATGTTTCTCCAACAAATGATCCAAATTTAATATTAGCATGTGCAGATGATGGTTATATTTTAATGTATGATCTTAGAATTAAAACTACAGAACCCGCTCAACAAGTTTTAGGTCAACAAGTTCCTGTCAATGCTATTTCTTTGAATACATTTACTGGACATTTTGCATCTGGAAGTGATAATGGAAAAATTAAAGTATGGGATATTAAAAAGTTCAATGAGCCTGCACATATCATCAATGCACACAAAGAAGCTATTATCAGATTAAACTTTTCTCCAAATGATTCTTCTATACTTGCATCTGCAAGTAATAATCGTTTTATTAATGTTTACGATCTAAATAAAATCGGTGAAGAGTTAGATGCAATCGACTTGTCTGATGGTCCATCTGAACTCATTTTTTCACATGGTGGTCATACACAACCTATAACAGATTTTAATTGGAATCATCACAAAAAATTAAAAATGTTCATAGGTTCAACAGCAGAGGATAATACCTTACAATTTTGGCAATTAAAAACCGAATTACTTGACGAGGAAAATACCGTTTCTACATCTAACACAGATGTAGAATAAACAAACATATATACATCTGTGTATGCATGAGAGAAAGAAAAAATTATCCCGTTCGAATATATTGTTTTTTTTTTTATCATTTATTGAATCACACATCGTTTTATTGCATCTCTTATGCTTATGATATGTCTATTACTCATTATTTTGCTTTGCTTTTTTTTTTCTTTCTTTCTTTCTTTCATTCTTTATATTTTTTACTGCATCTAATACTGCACACACAGAACAAATGCATATGACACAATGTATACTGAACTCATTTTTATAAACCACTTTATAATATTATCGTATTCAAATTGATTATTTAGAAAAAAAATATAATTATCATCTTACTATTGATATTTATCAAATAACTCAATAGTTTATATCCTTAATGAATTCCACTTTTTTTTCAGAAATAAATCATTACATCATTAAAAAAGTCTAAACAAAATATAATCTTTCATAATTTGAGATTCACCAATGTTCGAACTAACGAATCTTTCCATGCATCTACTTGGTTATTCACATTCTAACGTTGTGAAAATTGCCCATACAAAATTATTCGAAGCAAATTTTATTTTCATGCATTTGTTTTTTAATTAAAAAAAATGGAGAATAAAAATAGAATTAATTATTTCTTCGATTTTAATTAAAAAAAAGTATACATATATATATGTTTAAGGGATTATATATATTTACATTGAATAAAAGAATGTGTGGGGGAAAAAAAAATAGAAATGAAATATACACGTTCATATTCCACAATATATAAAACAAAACGAAAAATAATTGCACTGTTAATTATAAAATATGGTTAGCAACATTTTCACTCTAATTATTTTATTGCCGCTTTACACAGCTTAACCACTTCACTCTGCATACACATTTTTAATCATACTCATTTAAAAACATTTGAAGATAAAAAAAAAAAACAGAAAACCATGCACCTGGTCAGGTAAATTAAGAACATAAATAAATACATATTACTCTATTTAGTTCATAAGAATATATATATATAACAAATTATATAAACAAATTTAATCACATTTTGTGTGCAGCATATATATATGCATTAAAATATGTGAATATACTTAATATATTCCATATTTTCTAAAAAATTGCATGTATATATATATATATATATATATATACATGCATACATGCGTGAAAAGTTGGAAGGATATAACTTTTGTCCAATTTACTTTTCGAGTTTTCAAATTAATGATATAATTTTTTTTTTTTTTTAAATTAATTAATATAAATTAACTGATACTATAACTATTTCACTCCATATGTTTTTCTATAAATGCTACAAATCGTTCTGCAAAAAAAATAAAATAAAATAATAATAATAATATAACTGTCTAACCTTTTTATTTATTCTATTCTTTTATTATTAAATTATTACCTGCATAGGCCTTTGGTGGAATGCAGGAAATATTTTTTCTATCCAGTTTTCTAAAAAAAAAAAGCCATATTTGTGCATATATTAGACATATTTTTATTTCACTATTTGGCTAGCTAATAACTAGCCATTTTTTCACTTTTCCCGATTTCTTACTGTATCGTTCTAAAGGTATGCTCCATTTTTTTTTTCAAGCTAAAATTGAAAAACGATAAAATAAATGTCATAATAATTTACACCATACGTACATATCTATTTCTTCCCCATTTTAATGACAAAATATCGTAGCTTTTTAAAATGAACATGCATAATTTTTATGTAAAAAAATAATGTTACACTTACTTCCACTTTGTAAAGATATCAATTATTCCAAAAAAGAAAATCCGGTTTTTGTCGATATTTATCATGCCCCCATGGTCCAACTAAAGAGAAAGAAGCAGGAAAATATTTTGCAAAAAAAGAGAAGCATATTGCGAAACGAGTTTCAAAGATAGAAATGAAATATGAGCCCGATAAGTACCTGGTGAAATGGCTTAGCCACTACGCATAATCCAAACTCGTCATAAACATGACGAACTTCATTTGTTTTTTTTTTATTCCAACATACTACATCTCGTGATAATTCTTTATAATGTATACCAAACAGTAAAGAATAATCTAAAAGCAAATTTTCTTTTAAAAAATTAGCATCCGATTTTAAAATGCTTAACAATTTTTCCTTATATTCAGGACCTATATTTATAACATCACCTAGTTCATCAATATCAACATCTTTCAATGCAATTGTATGATCTCCTCTCTTTTCAATAGGAACGCTCCGTCCAATTAAACTTCCTTTTATATCATATCGTCTATGTATTTCAACCGCCGATGAAAAAAAATTATTCATAACAATAAAAAATATTTTTTTTATCGTTTCTATATAAGAAAGAAATAATATTAAATGTGTAAAACTGGTAAAATAATAAAGAAAATATATATATGCATGTATTATGCTTACTTGATGAACCATTCTGGTATTTTATGCTATGAATTCCGTACAAACGAGTTAAAAGGGAATCTGGATTTTTTTGGATATATTTGTAATATTTTGGAAGAAGTTTTTTTGATAATTTATGAATTCCTTTGTTTACCTACAAATAATATTAATACATAAATGTATAAATATAAAATAATAAACAAAAACGTACAAAGATTCAAGAATTCAATTTATATAACTTACTGTTTTAATTATGTATTTTCCATTGCTAGTAAAATAAAAAAGAGAACCACTCTTTCCTTCAGATAAAAGCTCACTAAGAGTTGAAAGGTTCCCTAAAACCATATTACTTATGACTTGTTCAGGCCCAACTGATGTTATATATTCTTTAGATTTTATACCAAAAATTTTTCGAATATTTTTAAATATTATTGGTGAATAATTTTTAAATAAAACTTTTTCATTTGCACTTGAAGTAGATAATTGTATAACATCTGTATGTCGATAATAATTTAATATATTATCAATATTAAATTCTTTTATTGCACATATACGAATACCTATCATCATGTTCATAACTAAATCCCACCTTTCATGGCCAAAATATACTGCAAAAAGTTTAGAATTTTTTTTTTTTTTTTTGTGACGTATTGAAACAGATAATTTTCTTTTTTTCGAAGAATTATAATAATTTGATTTATTAATATATATTTTTTTATTTTGAAATTTTCCTTTAGCATATTTTCCTAAAACTTCATTAGTTTGATTTAAAATAACATTTATTTCATTGTTTGAATTTGATATATTATTTACCATTTTATTGTTATTCAAATTATTATATTCATCAATTGAATCATAAGAAGAGCAATAATATTTTTGTGAAATAGTAATTGTATGTAGAAAATATCGAATTATAGAAACAACTAATAATACACTTTTATATTTTTTTATGCGTTTATTTTGTGAATATATTTGTTTAGATTCGATTTTTTGTGTTTCTTCATTTGTATTATTATATATAAAAATGTAAAAAAACATAAAAAAAATTTTATCATAATTTTCATTTTTATTATCTTTATCATTCTTTAAACAATCTTCTACATTTATTAAAATTTTTCTAATATTATATAAAAGTTCATCTGTACTCAAATTATTGTTAATTACAAAATATTGCGAATTAGAACCTGGAATATAAAATTTTTTATATAATATATCTTTGCTTAATTCTAATTTTTGGGAATTTTTATGAGTGTCATTTATAAAAAGTTTTATGTCTTCAGTTTCATTTACAAAGTTATGGTATTGAATATATTTTTCGAATAAATATTTTCCTGAACTATTTCCTTCTCGTTTATTACTTTCTTGATATGAATACTCATCACTTTTATTTTCAATTAGTTCAATTACATCACCATTACATTTATCACTTACTTTAGTATATGTACTAATACTACTCGCAGCACTTCCAACATCTACATCTTTATCATAAATACTACTGTTATTTTCAGAATCTATACTATCAAAATCGTTCGATTTATTATCTTGTTCATAATATTTTTCTACACTATTATTTTCAACTTTCGATTTATCGTTACTTTCTATCAATTTTTTATCAGACGGGTTCACATTTTCATTTTCAGTTTCGCATGCTTCGATTTCTTCAATTTTTTTTATATATTCTTTATATTTATTTATGTACATGTTCCATGTATCAATATATTTTTTATTTTCTTTCTTTTTTTCAAAATCAAATATTTGAGATTTCAAATCCAAAAATTGTGTTTTACTCAAACTTTCACTTTTATCATTATCTATTTTTTTTTCGTCGCTTGAGTATATATAATTCTTCGATTCGTCTCTTTTTTCGATACCCAAGTTAGTTGCTCCCTTTTCTTTTCTATCAACATTGCGAACATCCTTTTTATCTTTTATTTCATGTTCTTTGTATAAATCAGGGTATATGTCGGCTGGTGTGTCTTCACTATTTTGTGGAATATGGTTCTCTAAAGTTTCTATACATTTGCCAAGATTATCACATTTTTTATTTACTTTTCCGCACAATTTTATTTGCTCGGTTTGATTTAATATATGTTTTCCATCTTTATCACTTAACGCACATTCAAATAATCCATTTTCATCATTTCTTTTTTGGCTGTTTTGAGATATTGAATTATATTTTGTGGATATATTATTAAAGTATGAATTGTCCTTATTCGAATTTAATAATATATCATGTTTTTTAAAAGTATTATTATTAGAATTTACAACATCTATATTAGTTATCAAATTTGTATTTTTATTATCTATTACATCTTTAAATATATTTATTTTATTTTCATTATGATCATCTTTTCCTTGAAAGGAATATAAATTAGCTAGTTTTTTTTCATAATTTTTTTTTTTTTTTTGTTTTTTTTTTTTGATAAATAAACTTGTAGTACCTCTTAAAAGAGATAATCTTGTACTTGTCGATTCAGAATATGATTTTTTTAAATGATTTAATACTTTTTTTCCTGAATCAATTTTATATTTTTTCTGTTTTTTTTTTTTTTTTTTAATAATTAATTCATTATTTTTTATAAAAGTATCTGCAACTTTTGTATGAATGCCAATAAATTTCAAAAATTCATGACATTTCATTGCTCTTTTATAACATTTTAAATTCATTCTATATTTACCATCATCACATAATATACTTAATGATCTAAATGTATATTTAACATGACTTATTACAATTTCATCTTCTTCTCCCAGCAATTGTTTTTTTATATCTTTAATACTTAATATAATCCTTTCAAAATCGTCATAAGTTATATATTCTAAATAGTTATTTTGATCATCATTAAAACTTTTAACATTTTCTTTGAATTCTTCTAATTTAACTGAGCTACCAGATTGTATAATTCGATATGATAACTTCAATTTATCACGTTTATTTCCTTTTAACATAATATTTATAGCCACACAAAATTCATAAATATCAATATATCCATCATTATTTAAATCAAAAGCTTTAAAAATACATTTATATAAATATGCATTTTTTATTGTTCCAAGAATTCCTAAGCTTTTTTCAAATTGTTTGTAATTTAATTTCCCATTAGAACATATTGAATGAAATCTTTTATATATTATTGCAATTTCTTGATCCGTTAATTTTGTCTTTTCTTTTATATTTTTTTTTAAATTGAATTCCAATGCATTTCGCACATTTACATTGCCACATTTCATTTGCTCAATCTAACAAATTTTATAATTTATTTTTTTATATATTACAAAAAGTTTACACCAAATACACAAGCACATATATATGTACATTCATTTATATTTACATGTACAATATGTAATACCCCATAAAAACTTAAAAAAAAAATGCGGATGTGTTAGCGGAAAATAAAATACCCTAACATTTCTTTTATTTTTAATTTCTAAATGGATTGTCAAGGTCGTTTTTGAATAGATAAATTATTGTAAAAAAACGAGCGTATAATTGAAACTTCAAAGTAATGAATTTTCAATAATTATAAAAAAAAATTAAAAAAAAATTTTTTTTTTTTAAATTCAGAAAAATTGATAGAAAAAACATATATATGAAAACCTTGATATGCCAAAAAAAAAAATGCATATATATATCAGTTATAAATATAAGAAAACGATTCAAAAATAAAAATTCTGATAACTTTGAAAATTATTAAAATACTCTGAATATGTAACTGAATTTTCTGTGAAAAAAATATGGCATATACAAAAGGCGTGTATATAAATAACAGATAAATATTTAAATAAATTGCAAACGAACAAAATAATAATATACATTCATAATATATATGTAATAGAAAAAAAAGTAAACATTTACAAAATCTTGTACAATGTAATATTTTGATAAGTAGTAATGATCTGCTTCTCATACATTTTGTGAACATATCTTTGTTTCATTATTTCAAAATGTTTATTTTTATAAAGAAAAATAAAATATGGAAAAAATGGAAAAATGGAAAAATATGAAAAATGGAAAAATATAAAAAATGGGAAAAAATAATAAATGAAAAAAATATGCCAAATAAACAATATTTATAACGCTGAGGTGAAAAAAATATTCAAAACAATTACCAAAGCGAAATTAAAAATATAACAAAATATATAATTCATGATGATAACAAAACAATATAAAAAACCTATCATATATAAATAGAAAAATAACTACATAAATATCAAAATTTTGAGAGAAAAAAAAAATTAATTGTACTACTTTATTTTTCTACAATAATCGTGGAATATTAATTTATCCTTTCTTTTATTTGCCCATATTGTTTTTACAATATATATATATATATACATATGAATATATAAAGTGGGTGTATTTGTTATATTCCGTTCTATCATTTGTTTAGTATAAAGCCTAAACAAGCTTCTTAAAAGTTTTAATTACAATATCTTTATGAAAATTGAAAAAATAAAGTAATATGTTCACAAATGGGACTTATATAGAACACATTTCCTATAATGTCAATATGTGTTCGTCACATTCTTGTTTTGTTTCGTTTTTTTCGTCATATTTTTCTAAAAACTTGCTTAACGCTTTGTTATAATCATAAAATATCAAATTATTTCAAGTTACAAAAAAAAAAAAAAAAAAACTGAAAAATGAAACGGACAAAAAAGTAAACTATCTCATATATTTCTCATGAGTTGATGGGTTTACTTAATTGGTAAATCTATTCATACATTTTAACAAATTCAAATATTTTATCACAATTTGATTTGTTTGTTTTTTTAAAATGTAATGATATAATTATATATAACATTATTTAATAGTTAAAACGTCTTTTTTTTCAAAATGTTTATAGTCGTTATATTTGTCTCTTTATCATTGTCTATCCTTAGAAGTGCATCGATTTTCTAAAAAGGAAATAAATAAGAACGAAATAGATAGGAACGAAATAAATACAAAGTTAGCGAGCAAGCGGAGTGCAGTGAAGTGGCAATCTCGGGGCTTTCGCTATTTTGTCCTTACTTTTATGTACATTTGAATTTGGGAAATGAGTTCCGAAACTTTATTTGCAGAATAATGTACTCTCATCGAATTGTTAGGGAGGTTTTGTGTGTGGAAATCGTTAAAAGCTTTTTCTAAAAAATATATTAAATTATTGTTATTTCTAGTTGGTGAATTGTTGGATATATATAATTTAATTTGTTTATTTTGTTTGCATTTATTTATTAATTGTATTTTTAAATGTTCTACATAATTTTCATTATTTATATAAATATTTTTTCTCTTAATTTTTATATATAGGTTTAACTTAAAACTAGATTTTATAAAAAAAAAAAAATTATTGTCAAAATTGTAATTATAAAAGTATGTATTATTGATAGGGGAATAGGATGGGCTATCTATTGCGCTATAATTTAAATTTAAATTTATTAAAATTGTTTTCTCTTTTTTTAAAAACAATTTTTCGTTAAAATTTGACATTTTATCAAATAGCCCATGAAAGTTGTAAAAGTTTCTATTATTAATATTAAATAAAACTGACTCCACCATTTTATCACTTTTATTTAATTCGTCCATTTTATCACTTTTATTTAATTCGTCCATTTTATCACTTTTATTTAATTCCGTCAATTTCTCGCCTTCTCCAAAATCAGTGGAATCAGAACCCGTTTGAAATTCTTGACAAATAGGAATATGCATTTCCTTACTTTTCTTTCTTTTCAAACTTATAGATATACAAGGGTGCTTTTCAAACTTTCTTTTATTACGTTCTATAGTCACTTTAACATTTTGAATATTCACTACATCTTCACAAGCATTTAATCGAACATCATTTTCCACTAATCCAACATCATTTATTTCTTTAATATATGTATTTCCAAATGAATCTTTTATTTTATCATTACATTTAATATCAGTTTTACCATCTATTTCTGGAATATTTATAAATTCTTCTAAGTTTTCTAAAACATTTTTAAAATAAAAACAGTTAGTTAAAAATGTGTTATTTTCACATTTTATCATATAACTTTTTTTATTTTCTAAATAGTTATCAAATATATTTTCATAAAAATAAATAACATTATTATATATTTCTTTCCATTTGTTTAAAATTTTAGGATATATCTGTTTTTTTTTTTTAATTTCATCAGGAAAATCAGTTCTTTCTTTTAAATTACTTTTTAAGGATATTTTTATTTTTTTATTTTCAGCTTCCCGTTTCAATTTTTCTTCACAATTGTCTATATATTCATAATTACATTTTTCTTTATCATCTACATTTTTCATAAAACAAGATGGTGGATTTTTTCCATATATATTTTTATATTCTTCCTTAAAAATAAAGAAACATAAGTTATTTTCTTCTGTTGTATTTTTAAAATCAATTAAGTTAAGTTTTTCTATATTAATTGGGCATGTAGTATTTTCATTTAATTTATGAATATCTATATTTCTTATTTTACAAAATTCAATAATATCAATTTTATTATTAATTAAATAATTTATCCATATGGAATAAATACTAGTATATTTTTTATTTTTTATTTTTTTTTTTTTAAAATAATCAACATAATTATTAATATTAAAAATTTTATTATTCATATCATAATAACTATCATATATTTTATTTTTCCATTTATTCCATAAATTTTCAAATTTATCATCACTATTTTTTGCTGCGTTAATAATATATTTATTTGGTGTTATATCTGGATTAAAATCTAAACAATTTTTAAATATAAGTTTTATATCATTATATATTTCATTAGGATTTTTATAAATTCCATTTAATAAATTATTAGAAACAGTAGTATAATCCATTGGTTTTTCTATTTTTAGTTTATATTCTTTTTTAATTTGTTCATTTATATTTCTATCATTTAATACTGGTATTTTAAAATAAACAGAATTACTATCATTTTTTAAAATTTTTAATATATTATTTTTTAATATATTTTCCCATTGATTTATTATTCGTTTATTTTCACTTTTATTTATTTGATTATGGACTGTTTTTTTTATTACAAGATTTGAGTTAACATTATTACATTTTTCTTCTCTATTTTTATCATTATTTTTAATATCTTTTTCCACTTCAAGTTCATCAATGTGTATTGATTCCTTTTCTTTTTGTTTTAAAGTCAGATGTGCAGAATGTTTATTATCCGTTTCAACATTATTTAATTCTTCTATTTTTATATTATCTAATTTCAATTTTAGCCGAAGAAAAGACGATCTTTTTTTATTTGAACCATCTTTAATATAATCGATATTATCTTTTTCTTTTATTTTTACAATATCAGAAATATTATCCATAACATTTACTTCGTTATTTATTTTCTCATCACCATTTTCAAATATTTTAGAAAAATATTTTTCATCTTTTTCATAATATTCGTTAAAAGACAATAAAATATTTTTCGCTTCTTTTGTTCCGCGTGTAGAAATTAACAATTTATGGAACTCTGTTTGATAATTTTTGAATGCATTTTTTCTCATTTTATATAAATTAATTTTTTCTTTTTTGTTTTTTTCAGATTTTATAATATTTATAGCATTGTCAAATAATAATAATATATCATTATTAAATTCATTTTCATCTTTATACATTTCATAATGTAATTTACTATGAATTATATCTACATTTATTTTTTTTATTATAGATGCATCTATACATTTTCCAGTTTCTACATCTTTTTCATTTCGTTGTTTTTCTTTATTATCAATAAATATTTCAGAATAATCACTAATATCATTCAAACATTCAAATAATTTTTCTTTTTTGAGTCGATCTAAAAGTTGTGATAATCTCCTTTTAATGCTTCTATTTATAATTGTTTGATTTTCTTTCAAATTATTGTTTCCATTTTTGTTAAAATGTATAATACCTTTTTTGGGGTCTGTTTTTGGATCTTTTTTTGCATCCCCAGCTTCCTTAATATCATCTTTACTTTTATTGCTTTTAATAGATTTGTCGATTATTTTATTGTTATTTTTATTTTTTAATTCTGACACTTTTTCCTTTTCATCATATTCACTAAAATTAACTGCGTCAATACTATTTGTTTGTTTTCTTAAAACAATCCGAGGTTTTATCACATTCTTATTTTTAATTGGTTTGTTTTCTTCCGCTTTTTTTCGACTTACATTTATTCCACTATTAATTATTTCGGTTGTTTTTTTTTTGTTATTTTTTTCATTACCTTTTATATTACCATTTTTATTTTCCTTCTCTACAGGGTTTTGTTTTTTTGCTCGTAAACTTCGCCTCGTTTCCATTCAAAATATTGTATGTTCTAACATTTAATGTTGATCTCGTTTTTATTATAAAAATAAAATTAATTGGAAAGTTCCATAAAGTTATATTTGTTTGGGCAGTTATACCACCTTTGTGCAAAGTATGAAATAAAAAACAAACAACTATTATAAAAATTATTTAGCGACTAACATTCATTCATTTATTAATTTGTTTATACATCACTTATAAATAAAATATACTTCGTCTTTTATTTTTTCACAATATTCACTATTTTAATAATTCAAAGCAAATATATTAAAATTATATTGTTTTATCACTTAAAAAATGTTAGGATTTCATTATTTTTTTATAAATATTTATATAACAAAAACCCTGAAGCACAGTTTTGTTATTCTGTCAAAGTGCATGCCATGCTAGCTGTTAATTTCTTTGCTTAGTTTTGTTCTTTTTTTCTGCTCGAAATGCTAACGTATAGTTCAGCATATGCTTTTATGGCTATTTTATGCTATTATTCTATTTTTGTTATTATGCTATTTTATTCGATTTATTGTATTAGCTATTTATGCTATTATGATGAATTTCGCATTCGCATGTTATATGTTTATTTCCACCTCTCTTTACAAATCCTTTTACAGTTTTAGTAAAAATAATTCACTCCAATTTAACTAATAAATTTTTTTCTTTTTTTCTTTTATACAAAATTATTCAAATATTTAATCACAAATATATATTATAATAGCATTTTCAATTCCAGTTTAAGTTCAAGGGAGATAAAATTATATACTTCTTCAATATGTATGCTTTTTTTTTTTTTTTTTTTTTATATATATTATCAAAGGGCCATAAAAAGTGGTAATATACATTGCATATATATATTTTATGTTTTGTTTGTTTTTCGACAAATTATTCCATGTAATTTTTCTTTCCTTTTTTTCCAACTTTATTATATTTCTATCCGCTCAAACTCATTGAGCCTTAGCAATCATCTTTGTTGTTTCCATATTTTAAGTTCCTTTTTTTTAGTTACATAAATATGAATTTTCATTTATTTTCCCCCACACAATAATAACTTCAACAACATTATACTCACCAATATCCTATCAACTGAAATGGAAACATTTTTTATTTTTATTTCTTTAAACATAAAGGGATAAATTATAAGTCATTTCTTTATTCATATGCATATTTAAATGTTTTGGCTTAGAACTACAAATTTCATGGAAAACTAAAATTTTTTTTTTTTTTTTTTGATTTTTTTCCAATATGGCTGAAGTCAACTTTTGTGAAGAATGCAATAATATTTTGTATGCCAGAAGTGATAAAAAAAATAAAAAACTTATTTATGTTTGCCGAAGTTGTGATTATATTTCAAATAAGCAAAATGAAAATCACAACATCGTAGCTCGAATTAATTATAACTATAATAGAAAGTAAGTTTTATTACTATTTCACATTTATTCATTCCGTATCTGCACATATCCATATTTTTATGATAACATTTTAAATCAAAAAATAATCATTTTTGTTTAGGATTATGAAATGTACTAGTAAAATGTTTTATTAACAAAAAATGTCTTTGTTTTATTTTTTTTCATCATTCATAGTTAATATTATTATCATTTTTTATTTGTACAGAGAAGATATTTATATTCATCCAGAAACTAAAAATGATCCCGCACTTGGACGGGTTCGAGATTGGGTATGTAAACAATGCAATAATTCAGAAGCAGTCTTTTTACAACTTCCTGAAAAAATAAGTTATAACCCAATGGCACTAATATATGTATGTACAAATAAAAATTGCCAATATTGGGAAAAAGAAATACAACATTCTAATTATGATGCTTCAAATTATAATAAGAAAAATGAAGATATTTCAAATAAACTTGATGAAATAGATCACAAACTATACATTAAACATGAAAATGATCAGTCTATGGACGATATTAATAATAATAAAAAATGGATAAACAAAACAGGAAATAAGTATTATCCTATAAAAACAGAAACAATAGATCAAAATGAAGAACATGAACAAGTTCAGTTAAAACATGAATTATTCAAAATTATATCAAGTAATCAAAATGCCGAAGAAGAAAATCCAGAACTTGATGAGGCTATCGATAGTAGCGTTGACGAATATTTTTAAACCCAAACTAGACCCTAAACTCTGAAAATAATGTTATACAATTGCCACCAAATAGTTAATACCCTTATTTTGTTTTCCTTCCATCTCTTCCCCTTTTTCACCATTGTTTATTTAACACATTAAATACCAATTTATATTTGTTTAAACTTTAAAAAAATAAAATATAAAAATTGTTTAGAAATAGCTTAGGAAATAAATTTGAAAACACACCAAATTTTATAACCACAAAAAAAAAGAAAAAACACGAAAAAAGCATTACTCCAACTCTATAAATTTTATTTTGTCTACTCATTCTTAATTAAAAATATAATGCACATATTTATACACATTCATTGCGCAATGTTTTGATATCATCTTTCTACAATTCTTGAAAAATACAATATGGATAAAACTTAACATTTTAATCTGACGTTTTGTACTTATCTATTATATTCTGAATGTTGTCAGAAATATAAATATCTTTTCCTATTTCTTCATTTATCATATTATGTAAGTTAAAAATAAATGTAGAAAATTCTATTTTATTTGCACACGTTAATTTGTATTTTTTTAATATATCCAACAAATCTAGTTTACAAATATGACAAGGATATAAATTGGAAAAGGAATAAAAAAAATTTAAATGTTTTTTTTTTTCATTTTCTGTTGGGTTATTTGGATAGTTAGCTGAAATTGTATGTAGAATCATCCATGCGGCTCGCCCTATTTCACTTCGATCCGGAGGATATATTTTTTTTACACCCCCAACTTTATTATTTTCTAAAAGGTTTTCTTTTTTTCTATCGTTACATGAATTTTCATAACATTTTTTTATTTCCATTTTCCCAATATATAACCTTAAAATATTTTTTTATAATCTAAGAAAATTTATTCATATCCATATACTCTTGTATATATCGATTTCATTTCCTTTCTATAAGTTTGTGAATGTTTTTATTATATTGCCATCTTTACAATACATAAATTTGTAGCATGTTTTTTTTTATTATTTATGGATTCTCGAAATAATTCCAAATTCTTCAAAACTCTTTTCCTTTTTTATGCGATTTTTATCATATATCAAATTTGCATGGAAAAATAAGTCCTGCAAGCTGCCTATTTATATATTCATTCCCTTTTTACTGATATATATATCATACTAATGCTCAGATTAATATGAATAACTTAATTCACAAGAACAAATATATTGCTATTTTTTGGATATATGCATTATATGAACATACTAACTATCTATTTTAGTTAATAATATATTAAAAGATAAAAAATAAAAAAAATAACGTTTGCATATAAAATACAATTTTATTTGCTCTGAAAAAACGACGAAAAAAATATAATTTTTCAAGCACATAAAGGATTATCTAAAATCGTTTTTTGTTATATCATTGGTACGCTTTACCAACCTATTTTCATTCCTTTGATGTTTATCGCATAATTTATTTTTACTATTTTTTTAGCAACTACAATTTGGTTATTTTATTTTTACATATATTGTATATTTTTATCCCTCTTAATTTATTGAATTTTTTCAGTTTCCAAAACTTGCAAATATATATACTTTGCAATTTCATGCTATATACATGTGTGTTTATTCATATTTTTTATCACATTAAAAATAATTTTTTTAAAACTGAATGAATATTAACATTTTTCATTTTTACCTGCACAATTCAGAAAAATATATTACTTCCTTGCAGATAGTCATATTTTTTTTTTATTGGAAAATTTACACATAATTGCACACATACTGAGTGAATGATTAATGTTAATATAGGGGTATTAGGACATGTAGATTCTGGGAAAACAAGTTTATGCAGGTGTTTAAGTGAAGTTTTGAGCACCTGTGCTTTGGATAAGCATAGGCAAAGTCAAGAAAAGGGAATAACCATTGATCTTGGATTTTCATCATTTTATATAAAAAAAAAAAAAAGCCAAACTGCAACTAGCGAAAATCAACATGGAGAAACTCAAAATAATAAAATAATACCAAAACATGGACCAAATACAAATGAAAATAAAAATAAAAATGAATACATTCCTGACCAAAATAACGTAAAAAAAGAGGATATTAATAATGATTGTGAAACAGGAAATATTCAAAATATAAATATATCAGAAAAAAACCACGAAAATGAGTTAATACAAATATGTTTAGTAGATTGTCCTGGGCATCATTCTCTAATAAAATGCATAGTAATGGGGGCAAAAATTATGGATATGATTTTTTTAGTTATAGATATAAATAAAGGGATACAAAAACAAACAATAGAGTGTCTAGTTTTATGCCAATTTGTAAAAAGTGATATTATTATTATTCTAAATAAAATTGATTTAATACCTTTACATGAAAGGGATAAAAAAATTAATTCTATGAAAAAAAAAATTAAAGACGCAATAAATAGAACATCTCTAAAAAAGTTGTCATATTACATAGTCAGCTTATCTGCTAACAGGAAAAATCGAGATGATAACGAAATAGATGATGTTGAAATTGGGAAAAAAATTATTTCTATGTGTAGAAACAGTCCAAATGAACTTAATCCTCATTTCAACATTTTAAAAAAAGAAAAAAATACAAGGGAAAATATAAATGAACTTGTAGAACTATTAAAGAGTGTTATAAAAATTCCAGTAAGAGAAACAAATCCAACTTTTGAAGATTTTTATTTTTTATATGACCATTCATTTGAAATAAAGGGGAAAGGTATGGTATATACAGGAACTGTTATAAAAGGTAAAATAACAATAAATTCGGATATTTCAATATTGCCTTTAAATATAAGAGGAAAAATTAAAGATATACAAAGTTTTAAAAAAAAACAAAAAGAAGGTACATCAGGTAATAGATTATCATTTTTAATATCACATGACAATATTAAAAATTTGAAAAAAGTAGAAAGAGGTATAATTGTTCATGAAAAATCGAATATATGCAATTTTGCTGTATTTATTTGTAAAATAAAATTAATAGAATTTTATAAAAAAAGTATAAAAAATAAAGAATTGTTAACATGCATAATTGGTTTTGCTTCATCTCATTCTTATGGTTTTTTTTTTAAAAAGTTAAAAACAGACCCCAAAAAGGAACAAACTATTAATGTGCAGAATAATGAACATAATAATGGGCAGCGTGGTGGGGAAACATATTCCACTTGCCTTTCAAATAATATTGGATTTGATAGAAATGGAAATTACTTAATTATTGACGAGGTGGAATATATTAACCATATAGATGATGGAACTGTTTCAGAAAACGATTTATTCGAAAGTGAAAAAGAATATCAAAACAATGAAAGAAACGAAGAAATATATTTCTTAGTTATCTTGAAAAAAAAAATGTACGGATTTAATGGAGAAAAATGCATATTTTTAAAAAATGATGAAAATATCAACTGCAGAATATGCTTACATGGTAATATAGTAGACATAATTAAAGATAGTGCAGTAAATTCCAAAATTAATAATTCCACATTTGTTATGAACAAAAAACCATGTTTAAATGACCATGAAGATTATAAAAATTTAAAAATAATGAAAGAAAAGGAAAAAATTGGATTAATTGAAAAAGTAATTGATAATACTACTTTATTATGCAAAAATGTTTTTGCCTCTTCAAATCAAGTCACAGCTTATTTGACCCAAAAAATTTATCTCATACCCTTAGAACATCAAAAAAATAAAAATGTGTGCAAAACAGCAACCATTGGCTATATAGCCAAATCTTTTGCAAAAAATGGAAAATTCATTGTTCATTTTGATGATGATATTTCGCATATTAAGGATAATATAAAATTGTACATAATTATGATTAAGTATTACAAAGACATTTTCACAAAAAAAAAAATTTTCATGTAAGGATATAAACAATAAAATAAAATAATTCAAATTACATGATTGGTGCATTTAACACTTACGAAAAATTTATGAACAAGTCAGGTAAAAAAAAAAAAATAGCCAATTGTATACAAAAATATCAATCAGTATATGATATTTTTTTTCTTCTTTTCTTTATAATGCTAATATATGTTTAACAAGAAACTTTTGTTCCATATATTTTTTTAGGAACATCATATTTGTAGGTGTGTTTTTTGTACAATTTGCTTAAGTCGGTTTCCAACAAATTAGCTGTTTTAATTATATCCATTATTCTTTTTTTTCGTGGCAACTCTTCATTCATATAATGTAAATTTTTTTCAAAATTATTTCTCATCATATCTATTTGTGATACAAATGCAGATAATTTGGCTTCTTCATATTCGTTTTCTATATTTTCTAAAGAAAATACATGTATGCTTTCAGTTGGTGGGGATCGCTTTAATTGAGTGTCATATAAAGCTCTCCATATTGTTTCCTCTTCTACTGGACCTTTTGATTTTATTTGGACAAAAGAAGACGATGATATTTGAGATTCATTAATATATTTTTGTTTATTTTCTGATTTAGAATCCAAAATAGTATTAGTATTAAATAAACCCTCTTTTTTATTTCCATCATTCTCCTTGTTATCTTTTGGTTGTACTTCACTAAATATTTGTATCCAGTTTTCAAATTTTTTATAAAATTCCTCTTCAGCACTTTTTGTATTTTCATATATTTGAATTAAATTTAATGCAAGTTTCTGCTCAGTTTGTGATAAATGTTTTATGTCATACATTTTGCCACATGATATACTCAGAAAAACAACAAAAACAAAGAAAATAGGGAATATGATCACCATTATTTTATTAAGTTTTTTTTTTAATTCTGCATATGTATGACAATGCGTCTTTTCCCGTATATTTATATTATAATTTTTTTTTATTCCATAAAAAAGAGTACACACCCATATAATATTTATATGTATATATCAACAAATTTTGATAATTTTTTTTTAAATTATAAACCTAATATTTAGAAGAATGAAACAAGTTGCGTATAAATGAGTCAATTATAATTCATACGTTTCATGTGCATATTTGCATATACAAGCACATTTGTATATGCATATAAAAAAATGTGATTTACAAAAATGTAGGATAGAAAATAAAAAAAATAAGAATAATAAGAGATTAAATGATGAAAGGTATAAATAAGCAGGATAGACAAAAAAATATATATATACATTTTTTTTCATGTTAAGAGTTTACTATCAAAGTAGCTCTTTTTTGTGTATATACATTATAAAAAGTGTTGAAATTAAAAAAAAAAAAACAACTATTTTCTCTGTTAATTATATAAAACAATGGATAAAATTAATTCCTTATATATGGATCTACATATTCAATCCTTGAGCTTATTTAATTCTTCAAGTAGACATTTGCAGGGAGTGTTCCCAAAAACTTTGACCTTTTATAGTCATTGAATCTGAGGGAATAAAAATTATGAACATTTCCAAATGAGTTAATATAACTCCATAAAAAAGGTGCAAATAAAAATATCCATATTATATGCATCTATATATATATATAACATTATTAATTTTTATTATCCCTAACCTTCCAGTTACTAAATTCCCAGTGAATAAACCCAAATACATACCCATGATTGAAAAAAATGGTACCATTATTAGTTTACTTTTCATGTCGTAATATTTAAACATTCTAATGCTGTATAGCGGAAGCAATATAGATCCTTTAAAAAAAAAAAAATTAAACAAATGTGATTAAGAACATGTATGGGATAGTTTGGGGAAATAACAGCATCCTATGATTCGTTTTAATTGAACTTACCAACAAAGGAATACATTTTGCATTTAACCTATGAAAATAGTGAAAAAAAAAGTACAAATAATATTTTTTTTTATGGGTAATATAAGGCTAGAAAATTTATTACTAGCTCTTTGTACTAGAATATACACACTCTTTTTATCATATTCCCAAAATAGAAAATCTATATACATATTTAATTTGCCTTACTTGCTTTTCTATATCTTTTTGTCGCGTGTTTAAAATGTCTAAAATATTTGCTGTGTTAACATTTGGGTTATTCGAAACATCAACTGGTAGGGTGTGAATAAAAGAAAAAAATATAACCATATCACATAAATGAATATTATATATCTTCGCATAAATATATATGTGGACTTTTTATAAATAGAAAATGTAATTTTACCTGAATAAACATTTGAAAGAACTTTAATAACATCATTACTATTTAATTTGTTACATTTATTTCCAATAGTAAAAAATGAACATTGAATGAAAAGTTTTTTCAAAAAAAATATTTTTTTCTTTTTATTATTTTTCGAGTATGTGTGTTCAAGTATTGTTATATCTGATGGCACCTGCAAAATAAATACACAAATAGTTGTATGGATGCATCTATGTAAGTATTAATTTAGCATGAACATATCATAAAATTTTATAAGGTATTTTACTATATGAGAAGGAAAAATAGTTACCTTAATATATGCCATCTTGGAATAAAAAAAAAAAATGAATAATAGGAAATAAAAAAAGATCCTAACTAGTATATAATTTCTATTTAACTGTTATAATATTCATTTGTTTTCAAAATTAAAAAAATTCTTAAGGGCCAATTTAATCCAACTTTTATTCTTCAAAACATAAATACACGCAAAAAGAAAAAATTGGTAAAAGTAAATTATCGATATCGTTCAAATAAGCCTTAAAAAAATAAATCAAAAAGTAAAGGCGGAAAAATATTAATACATGTAAAAAAATATGCATATTCAACAATACAGATCTTTACATAAATGCATGACCATATGCACATGCACATATTTTAACTACACAACTTTGTAATTATTTGACTAGGCTTCATAATAAATATATATATACAATAATATAGAATTTTTTTTTAATTTTTTTTTCTCTCTTTTTTTCTAACCTCGAATATAGCTCCAAATAACGATATAATAAAGCATTCTTTCGTATTAGTAAAATCGTTTTTCTTCAAAAATAAGTATAAAACACCATATATATATATATAATTATATTATGTTAACCTAAACTTACACGCATGTACGTGCATACTTATTAACGTCTATGTTAATATATTTCAGTGTTATTTTTTTTTTTTTTTTTTACCTGGAGGTAGCTAAAAAAAAGTAGCGATACGAAGGTAGTACAAAAAAAAAAAAAAAAACCTAAAAATGTAGCAAATAAGAATAAATTTACACACATATAAACAAAATAATGTAATGCTTGTATATATTATGTAACATATTTTTACCTAAATAGGATTTATTATTTGTTTTCGTGATTTTGGGGGTGAGATATAAACGCCCTCCTATTGCCGCCTTAAAATAAATAAACATAAAATAGAATAAATAAACCTGTACAAATAAAACTACTATAATACACAACGAAAATACACCATAATTATTCATATATTATAAAACATTTAAAAAAAAATAAAAACTAAATAATAATATAGTCTAACAAATGAATCCCCTATACATATGGAATGTAGTCCAGAACAGTATAAAATTAAATTTGTTTCTCGAAATAAATATATGATTTCTTTTTTATCATAAATATAATTAGTGTTGCTCAAAACAACATCAATGGCAATTGGTAAGTATACTCTAAAAGAAAATTCCATAAACAAAATTATTAAATTTTAAAAAATGGCAACTCAAGTTCATATTCACGCACACACACATATATATATATATATATACATATGGATGTAGTATAATCATTTCAATTATCAACTAACAAATTATTTTATCATTATAAAAACATACCCAGCTAAAAGATATATGTGTGTTAAAATTAATCCCTGGCGATCTCTATCATCGATAAACCTATCAAAATAAACAGATTTAAAAAAAAATAATTTTTATTTGAAAAATAAAAAACAATAGTGTTTATCCATGTTTTTTTATATATAAAACCTTGTAAAAAATCGATTCAGCCAGTTATTAGAATTAAATGAATTTTCGTAATTTTTTCTTAAAATCTCAATCAGGATAAAAAGCGGCAATATAAATGACAACACGATTGTGAGCAACTCAACCTGAAATGAAAAAAATAATAAATAAGCATGCAAACAAGTATGCAATAAGTAAGCAAATATAGAGCAGCATAAACAATACACCTCTCTTGCGCAGCTAAATGCATAGACTTAAATTTATGTATTTTTACTTTTCCAGCCCAAAATGCTAAATTGGTATTCAAAAAAAGAAGAAAATGATAATGCTTCCTTACATATATTAAATTTGCTCGTTTTTTTGTTAAGAAGTTTATAAAAATTAAATATAATATTGTTATGAAAAACCATGATGCTATTAAAATAAAATTATCATTCATTCTTATAAGGCTCATTGCATAATCTACGAACTTCCTGCCTGCTAACAAAATGACAATAATTAAGTCTATAATAAAAAAAACTTTAGTAATACAAAACTATATACATCATATATAGACACATTTTCCATTTTTTTGAGTTGTTGTTTAACCATTTATATTTCCTATGTTATATTCTTTAAAAAAAAAGTTGTATATATTATAGAAAAAAAAAAAAAATGTTGATATAATAATTTTCCTTTTGTTTTGTTTTTTCTCGTCGCCATTTTGTATAAAATATGCGCAATATCCTCCATATAAAGCTGTGCTCAGTATCTAAGAGAAAATAAATGATACTGAATATGCGAATATGTAATATATTTTACATGCACACACATAAATATTTCCATTTTATATTACCAATTTGCTTAAAATTAAAAAAAATGGTCCAGGAAATACCTTAATGTTTAAATAATCATAAGTTAGACTATATAATGAAATGGTTAAAAAAATTGCCCCAATCGTACTTATAAGTACCCCATTCATGAATGAAAATACTCTAAAAAAGAAAAAGAAATGAGAAAAATTAAGAGTAACAATTAACCAAAAAAAAAAAAAAAAAAATATACCAACTTATTTGCCAGACAAAATATTGCTATTAATAAAATATGATAAAAGGTGAAAATCACCATAAAAAGCAAAAAACATATAAATACATTTTCTTTCACTTTTATTATAGCTGCGTAAAAAAATATCAAAAAAAATATACATGTGAAAAATGTGGTTGCATTGTGTTAAGAGTATATATATAAGTCCTATTTCTACAAATGGTTTATTATTTTATTTAGTATTTATCCACATTAATAAACATATGACCATTCATACGATTTATCATTTTGGATACCTAAGGTTACAGCAAACAACGATATATGACATAAAATATATGACAAAATGTTAATCTGAACATATCTCAGGCATACACTTGAAATAGCAAATAAGTTTACAAAAATGAGAGACAATTTTGCGATTTCTACAAAAAAAATATAAAAAAAAGTAAATCATAAGGATAACAATATATGGATGTATTTTACTTCCCTTCAGTTTGATTTCCGAAACTTACCATAACGAAAAATGCCATATTTAAGGAACAGAAGTGTAGACAAAAATGGGAGAAAAAAAAAAGAAAAAAAATTTTCCACATATGTGCATACAAATAATTTTAAAAAATCGATTAATAATTTTGTTTTTTTAGGAAAATTATAAAATTTATCATTTTTTTTATTCTTTATAATATTTGACCAACTTGACAATGCCTCGCCTTTATAATATTTCCCTATAGTTAAGGAACAACTAATAAATGGAAAGAAATCGTTATTTTTCCATTTTTCATATTTCCCTTTTACCCCATTTTCATAATATAAATTAACAACGATTATTGCGTTGCATAAAATTGTTAAAAATAACCATATATATGTATATTGGTAGGAAATAAAATTATTTTTTTGTATGTTTGTTATACTCAATAAACAAACTAGAAGGATGTTAATCATCCCAATGTCTTCTATTAAAAAACGATATGCTCTATTTAACATTTTACAAAATTAATTTATTAGTAATTTTAATTTTTTGTCATTATTTTTATTGTGTAATTTCGTGAAAACAAGTACATCATGCTGCATTTTATTTTATTTTTTCCCCATTTTAATGCAGAATTAAAAAATATAAAATACAGCAAATAAAAAAAGCGAGCAAAAGAAACATGCATAGAAATTTCATACTAATTATCAAAGAATGGAGAATGGGGGAAAATTTCAAATTTAATTTTTAGTAAATCAGGAGAATTCACAAAATAAAGAAATTAATAAAATACCAAATGAATAATAAATTGTATTATGGAAAAAGGAAATACCCCAATACATGTATGTGTGTATGTATATATATATGATACCATAAATGACGAAATAAAAAAAAAAATTAATTCCATCATTTAAAAAATGATACTTTTTATATTTTCTCATCATACATTTGAGTACTTGTAATAAAAAAAAAACCCAAGTACATAACTGTTTTTGTAACAAAATTAATATTCCTTATATTATTTTTTGAGTATTTCCTTGACTTGCTTTTTTCCCCATTTACTGATAAATATTTTAACAATTGGCTAACCAGCTAGCCAAAATGAAAAAAAAAAAAAAAAATCACAGCAAAATCGCAATATACATGCACAAAGTTTATGTCCCAAAACCTATACTACACTCTTAAAACCAAAAAGTTCCCTAATATTATTGATACCATATTTTATCATGGTTGGTCTTTCCAAGCTTAGTCCCCATGCCATCACAGAAACATTTTTTGGAAATCCCATTGGCATTAACATTTCAGGTCGAAATATTCCACTATTTCCAACTTCTAGCCATTTTTTATGTTCTTCATGATATCCATAAACTTCCATAGATGGTTCTGTATATGGATTAAAAGTTGGTTTAAATTTTAATTTATGTATTCCTATATATTTATAAAAAGCAGATAACATTGCTATTAATTGTGATAAACCAATATTCTTATCAATTACTAACCCTTCAATTTGATGAAATTCTGCTAAATGTGTGCTATCTAAATTTTCATTTCGAAATACTCGATCTATACTAAAATATTTTTTAGATATAATATGTCCTTTATCTTTATACAATTTAGCTAATTTAAATAAAGTTCGACAAGAATTTGCAGTAGTATGAGTTCTTAAAACATTTTTTTGGCTTTCTTCTAATTTCCATTTATAGTTCCATCCAAAACTTCCATAATCACCACGTGTGTGCACTCTTTTAACATTTTCAATATATTCTTTATCAATAAAATTTTCCTTAGAATATTCTGGATATTTTACAAAAAATGTGTCTTGTAAATCTCTACTTGGATGTTGTTGTGGTATATATAATGCATCAAAACACCAAAATGATGATTCAATATAATTTTGAGTATTCATTTCTTCAAATCCAAGGGAAATAAATATATCTTTAAAAAATTTCATTTGTTTTGTTAAAAGATGTATACTACCTTTATTAATTTTTTTACCACTTGAATAGAAATTATATTTTTTTATATCATACTTTTTATATTCATCGTTTTTTATTAATAAATAGTTTAAATCTGTAATTTGTTTTTTTATCTCTTTTTTAAAATTGCTTGTTTTAATTATTTCGCTATATGTTTTTTTTTTTATTTCAATTAATTTACGCTTTTTAAGTTCATTAATTATTTTAATTCCACAATCTATATTACAATTTGGGGGTTTATTATTCACTAAATATAAATTAGTAACTTCTTTAAAAAGATTTTCTTCATCATTCCCTAGTGTATTTACCAGATTTAGACATTTTTGTGTTATATCATCAAATTGATTATTTATATTATCTAAATTACAACTTAAACATTTTTCAACTTTATTTAATTGGATTAATTTTTCTTTTAAATTTATATTTATTCCAATTTCTCCTTTTTTACCATATATTTTTTTTAATTCATCCATAGTACATTTTTTTTTCTCAAAAATATATTTTAAGACAACATACTCAGGGGATCCATTCTTTAAATAATTATTTCCTTCATCTGTTAAATCATATATATTAAAGCTTTTAACAATATTAATAATATAATATAATGTTTCTAATTTTTTAATAATTCCCATAACTTTATTATGATCTATTCCATATTTATTACTTATATTTATTGAATTTGTATATTTATTTCTGAACACTTCTATTCCTTTATCTTTTTTTAAATTATTATAATAATCGAAATCTTCTTTTTTTTCACTTTCTAAATCTTTTTTATTTATGTTAAATTCTATTTCCAATATATTTAAGAAATTTTCTAACTCTGCATTTTTTTGGCTATCCTCTTCGTTTATATTCATTTTTAATTTATGTGTATTGTCTATCTATTATTGACTTCACAAAATATTGGGTATAATTATGTTCGTTTTTTTTTTTTTTTTATTATTTTAACCTTGTTAATGGTAGCTATTTGTAGAATTACTTTTTTTTTATGTACTATATTTTGTTAAGAATGTAAAATATACATATGTTTATACATGTATATATATTCCCTTTTTTTATTATAACAATGTTATCAATATATTTAGATTATTATTTCGTTGTTTCTTAAAATTTTGAAGATTTTAAAAAAATTGCTAAAATTATAATGGATTTTAAAATGAGATAAAATTGAATTTTTTGTATTTCTACAAAAAATTCAATTTTAGTAAAAATATTTTTATAAACAAATTTTAATGACATTTCCCTGGTGAATTTATTTTAAATGGGATGATTTTTTCAGCCAACTATACAGCAATATCTCGAATCCTTTTCTTTTTTTCATTTAAAAGCTTTCATTTTAAATTTTTCATTTCCTTTTTTATTTAAAAATTTTAACTTCCTTTTTCATTTCCTTTTCGCTTCTTTTTCCTCTGCTTTCTTTTCCACATACTTTCACCGTTTTAGGCCAAAATTATTTGCGCAGAAATCGGCGATAATTTTTTGAACTTCAAAAAATTTATATATATCCAAAGATGCATATTAAAATTAAGAGAATGAAAATCGTAGCAAAATATATTCATATATGTACATAATTACATATATATATAATATAAGATGGTGATAGAAATGTGAATAATATAATAAGCGTAAGTTGTATAAATATATTTTATTTTATTTCTTATTTATTTAAAGATATGCAAATTTTAACCAAGTATAAAAGGAAGAGTTTAAATAAAAAATTTGCAAATTTTAATTATTTAAAAAAATTAAAAACAGATATAAATACTATTCTATTTTGTTATAACATATATTATTTTATTTGAGCAAAGAAATATAACACCCTTGCAAATGCGCGTATAAAGAATAGTCAAATAATAATAATAAGTATATATGATTTCCTATAAATTGTTAAATTAAAATGGAAAAACAACCACAAAAGAAAAACAAAAAACAAAAAATAAAAAAGAGTCAAAAACCAATAACAGTAAGTAACAGAAAGCCTTTCAATGTCTTTGATAAAAATAACAAAACACAAAAACCATTAGTTCGAGATCCTCGTTTTTCAAATTTATCGGGTAAAATATAAAATTGTTTTATTATGTTAATAACATATTCTAAACCTAAAAGATCCTTTTTTATGTATACATTTGTTTTATTCTTAATACATATATCAAATAATATTATTCGATACAATATTGTACATATAAATAAAATGGATATAATATGAAAAAAGACGCACATAAATTGGATAGTAAAAGAATGAATATTCAACATAATTTAAATATAAAAAATAAATATATGTATTTAACTTATTTCATATTATACATAATTTTGTCTTTTCTTTTTTATAGGTTCATTTAATCCTAACTTTTTTAGAAATGCATATAAATTTTTATATGATACAAGGGAACATGAAAAAGAAGAAATTGAAAAAAAATTAAAAAATAAAAATTTAAATCAAGAAGAAAAAAATAAATTAAAAAATGCATATAGTAATTATAAAAATACAGATGCAATACTTAAAAAAAAAGAAGATGAAAGGAAATTAAAATCACAATTAGTTAAGCAAGAAAAAGAAAATATTTTGAAAAAAAATAAAACTCCATATTATTATAGCGATAGGACGATTAAAAAAATGGCACAAGAAAAGGGAGATAATAAAATTGATGTAAAAAAAATTATTAAAAAGGAAAAAAAAATGTTGCAAAAGGAAAGAAAAAACAATATGATTCCCCAAAGAAGATATGTTGATGAAAGTTAGAATAAAGAAACGTTATTTCTTATCCATATATATGTACTATACATACACAATATAGAGGAATAAATGCAAAATGAATGTTTACCTTTTAAAAACCAATAAAAAAAATGAGATTCCCAAATATTTCGATTTTGTACATATATAAGGATTATAGCTTTTGCTCACCTACTATTTTTTATTAATTTTTTCTTATCTCTTTTTATTGTTTTTACTCGTTTTTCTTTTATTTAAACATTCCCAAACATCCATAAACCACACGCATATTCCCCTTCCGATTAAGGAATTAAACTTGGAAATGTTATATTTTGCATTACCATCCCAATTTATTTTGTTTTACCACTATTATTTCCATTTTTTTTTTTTATATTTTATCACATTTTTATGGAAAGGCTAATAACCATCCCCAAATATGTGTGAAGTATATCTACACTTTTTTTGTACAATTTTTTTTTGCAATTCTATTTATATACATATATTATGTATGCATATTTATTTGTTTGTTAACTTTTTTTATTTAAAAATTTTTTTTTATTTCAAACGTAATAATATTACCACATTTGTTAGATTCCGGTTCGCTAAAATATCAACTTTGCATATATTTTTTTGAATTATTTAAGTTGAAAAAAAATTATAAAAAACTTCTACATTTCCCGGTGTAGAGATTGTGGATACAATATAAATATATTCTTTATTTATTCATATTCATTTTTTATAATACTACAAAATGCATTCCATGCTACTTAAAAAAAAAACAAAATATAATTTTGGAATTTTTATGAATCCTTATTTTTCTAGTTTAATCAATCGCGAACAAAATAATAAAATCACTGGAAATGTAATTAAGTTTGATAAAAGAAAAGGATACGGATTTATAAGTACTACCCAATATTGTATTATGCATATAGCAATTTGTTTTCCTCATTTTTCCTTATCTTATTTTTCCTTATCTTATTTCTTTTTCAAGAACCCAACGATGGAGGGCCTGATGTGTTTGTTCATTATACAGAAATTTGTCAGAGTATAATTTTGATTAAATACATGGATGTACATATATTTTTTCCCCTAACTTAAAATGTATTATGTGTAATATTTTCCCACATTCAAACTTTTGATAATTTTTTATTTTATAGATAGGAGTTTTTCAGTAACAAATGAAGAAAAAAAAAAATTGGAATGGCATTCTAATATAAATTTAACGAACAAAAAAGACGAATTTAATTATGAACATGATAACCCCAAAAAAAAAGAAATTCAAAATGAATTTAAATATTTAATACCTGGGGAAAGAGTTAAGTTTCATGTTATTTATGATCGAACTAGCCATTCAAGCAAAGCAATAAATGTTGAATTTATTGATTGAATAAAAAAAACAACCACAATATTTCGAAATGAAAAAAAAACTGTACAAAGATATAGATATCTCTTTGATGATAATCTTTTATTTTTTTATGTTTACCAATTTATAAAACTTGTACAAATAATGTATACTATACCAAAAGTCACAAATAAATTCATTCTTAAATTAATCAACTATTTGAAGCTTCAACAATTTACGTTCTCTTTACTATCCATACAATTTGTTTCTATAGTTATTGCTACTTTTTTTTTTTTTTTATAATACATTTGAATTTACCATTTATTTATATATTTTATTCATATTATTATCACTATTTACCACACAAATTGTTTTTGTATTTTTTTTTTATTTAGGCTCTTAAAATTTTGCCATATAAAAAATAACGCAATATAACAATGCTTATTACATTTTATAAATACATTACGAATATAAGTATAGTATCATAAAATATGTATTACCTTTATTTTGTTTCCTGAAAAAAAAAGTATTAAAATTATATGAACAATCACCTAATTTTCTGATTTTTTTTTTTGATAATGTGAATTTAGTGATTTATAATACTCATTTAAAATAAAAAAATAAAAATGGCTAGCTATCAATTTTTTAGCTATATAGATTTATACAAAATTAATAATGTCAATTTAGATCCTTTTACTGAAGTATTTAATGATGAGTTTTATTTGAAATATATTTATAAATGGCCACATATGAACATTATTACAAGGGAAATGGATGATCATATCAGCGGATATATTATAGGTATGCAAATAATAAACTCGAATTTACTTGATCATGTTCATATATACATGTAAAAAAGCGAATAAGCTTTTTGGAAATTTGGGTACCTAATTTATATGGTGTGAAAATGCATACCCTCTATAAAAAATCGTTATAAATATGAACGAGCCAAAGCTAAACTAAGCACATTTTATTAAAATTTTTTTTTTGTAGGAAAAGAAGAAGGTCTAGATAAGGAATATCATGGGCATGTAACGGCATTATCAATTGAAGAAGATAGTCGAAGAACTGGGAAAGGTATTGATTTAATGAATGAATTTGAAAAAATATCTAATAATATTCATAAGGGGAATTTTGTAGATTTATTTGTTCGTATCACAAATGATCCAGCAATAAGTATGTATAAAAAATTAGGTTATATTGTTAACGAAGAAATTGTTAATTATTATTGCAATAATGAAAGTGCTTTGGATATGCGAAAGTATCGTAATGGATAATTTTAATGGTAAAAAAAAGGGAAGAAAATACAACCCGTAATTAATAAACAAAGTTATAAGGGAGGATGTGTGTGTGCATAAATTTGATACTGCAATCAGAATATTCCCTATATTATTATTTTTTTCTTCTTCTTTACCTTTTATTTTTATTATAATGTTTATTGTGAATAATGCGACCTTTCATATGTGTAAAAATAATGTTTTCCATAAGTAGAACATGTAAGGGTGTGAATATATATATTACCCACCTTTTATTTTCCCCATAATGCCAAATTATATAATAGTATGAACGTACATATAATTTATGTACATATTTTTTTTAATTTTACCATCAATTTATAATGTTTTATTCGTATAATTAACTTATTTAAATTTCTTTTTTTTCGAATTTTAAAATTTTTATTTTAAAAAAATACATATATAGCATTGTAGAATGATATATACGAATGTTTTCAACCCCTTTTTCATTTTGTGTGGATTTAGATAATATATCAAGCATTCGCACAAATATACTTTATACAAAAATATTTAGAAAATAAATAAATATATATGAATAGCAAATACAAAGGTTAAAGGCATTATTATTTTATTTATTTTGAGATGTATAATATATACGTGCATAATTATGAACGTAAATATACACATGTATGGATATTCTTTTGAGAAATTTACAAGCAAAGTACTATATATACGCTTAAATAAAACATTTTAAATCTCCAATGTCAGCAAGTGTGCATGCATATATATATATATATATATATATATATATATATATATATGCAAGGACATTTGTATGAACTATTTTCCAATAATGTATATATACATTCTCTTATTTTCTTTTCACTTTAGTCAAAAAAAAAATAACTCTATTAAAAAAAGAAAAAAAAACACACACACAATATCAAAGATAAAAACAAAATAAAGCACTATCTATTTATTCCCATAACTAAACGACAATTTTAAAGAATAAAATTTTTATTGGCAATTTATCGAAAGTTATACTTCAATATATTTACATACTATATAAATACTAAAACGAGAAGTCACAATGGAAAACCTTCTTATAAATCTTAAAAGCCTGAAAATAAATCATGGAGCTGTTCGAAGGCTTTTTAAGGAGCTATGCTATTATGAAAAAGAAGAACAGGAATTAAAAAATAAATTAAGTAGCAACAAGGTTTGTTCATACATGTATATACATACTCTCTAATTAGTTAATAATAAAAATGATAAATATATTTTATCTACAAAATTAGCATAATTTATTTAAATTTCTTATAAAAAAATAGCTATATCTTATTTTTTGTTATTTATTTGTTTTATTTAATATTTTACGCAGGGTGAAAATAAATCACCAAATCAGATTGCCAGCACTAATGATATTTTACAAGAAACAACACGAGTACTTGCACACACAAATGCAAATTTTCAAAATAGTCTTAAAAAATTAATTGAAATAATTAATACTAAATTTACAAATATCCTCAAAATAAATACAAAAAATATAACATTTTGTTCAAATTATTCTGAAGAAAATTTAAAAGAAAAATGTGGCGAATTTTATGAAGATATTTTTAAAGAAGTTAATGCAATTAATGAAACTTTACAAAATATTTTTGAACATATTAAGGATATGACATTGCCTATTTGCAACTCTAACATTACTAATAATACAGTTACACCACAAGAAGATTATGTAGAAATATAAGGACATAAAAAACAAAACTTAACTTTTTTTTCATATAATTAATATATTTCCGTATACATTATAAAATTCTATTAAATTATTATTTTTTTTTACTTTTCGAATTTGTACATATTTCCTGCATTATTATTTATTCATTATATCCCTATTATTCGTCTGCGTTCTATTTTTGCTCTAATTTTCTCATAACACACTAACAAAATTAAAGAGCAATTGTTAGACAAAAAAATATGTATTTTTATGACAAATCTAATCATATAATTCACCTTATATTTCAGTTCTTATTAGAAATATCGACATTTTAAATGTAATAATAATAGAGGAATGAAAAAAAAATTAACAAAAATATAAAATAAAGCTAAATGGAATATGTGCATATATTTGGGTGTACAACATAAAAATGGGGCACACATTAAAAATACTTTTTTGTAATAATTTAATTTTCATTGTTTTATAGTTTTTCCATTTTATGGATTTATGCTTTTTCTTAAATTTTTTCTTATATTTCTCTTAATGCTCTTTATCTTTTTCCAAACTTACATGCATTTTTTAAATTTTAAACAGCTCTGTACATTGATATTAACAAGATATGCACATACAGGACATGAAATGATATGCATACACGTATATACACACACATATATATGTATCAAATTATTACCTAATACTTATTTAAAAAAAGTGTGTGCATATTTTTATTTTTCGTGATAAATAAGAACAATATTATAAGCATAGGAAGGAAATCCAAAAAAGGCAATGAACAAGACAAAAAAATTAAAAAGAAATAATCAGTATAAGTAGCGAAATTAGAAAACGTCATATTTTCTAAAAATATATGAACAGTTCAGGCAAATTAAATTAAAAAAAAACCCCCCCCAAATAACCCCAATTTAGCAAAGTGGGATAAATAGATAACCAAAATTAATTTAAAAAAAAAAATGGGGACTAAGTAATGATAAAAACAAATGAAAATGAAATTTTTCGAATAATCGATAATATCAGGAATTATCCACAAACCCCTGTTTTCACAGTAGAAAATAAATTTCCTATTTTGAATTATTTCACATTTTCATGGTTAGCAAATAATTATTCTTTTCATAGTTTAAGAAAAGAAAAAGTAAAAAATGAATATATGTTTCGTATTGTAAAATCTATGTAAATGTGATGTTGTGGACACAAATTTCTATATACACAAATTTTCATTTATTTCACTTTTGATTATTTTAGGGAAAGATAATTTACCCCTTTTTTTGGGTTTATTAAATTTGTACATGAAAAATATTTTATCGCCAAAGCTTTTGTATTGATATATATATTAATTTGTAAATATGGTCATGTATTTATGAAGAATAAAAAAGAAATAAAATTAAAGTGGATAATAATAATAATAATATGGAATTTTTTATTATTTTGTTTTAATATTATAGTAACTATTAAATGATTACCAGTATTTATTTATATAGTAAATAATTATACAATAAATGGCTTATTAGCAATCCCTCCAATTTATGTGTGTGGTTTTGGTTCTGTTGGATTATAGATATTTTTATTTATTATATCGAAATATATTGAATTATTTGATACAATATTTTTAATTTAAAAAAAATAAAATAACATTATTACGTTGGTATCATCATTCAACTGCTTTATTATACACATGGGATACATATTTTGTTGAGTTACAAGCTGGATTTATTTTTATATTAACAAATTCCTTTGTTCATATATTTATGTATTTTTATTATTTTTTAGCTACGATATATAACAAGCCATTGAAATGGAATAGTTTCGTTACCATTATTCAAATTCTCCAAATGATATGTGGCATACTATTGACTATATATTGTTTATATATATATTATATTTATAAATATAGTAATAATTGGAATTCTAATTTAATTCAAGAATTAAAAAACTATTCTTTTCACTATGATCATTATATATCCAGAAAAAATATATTTTTTGCATGCCTCATGTATTTATCTTATTTTTATTTGTTTATCATGTATTTTCTAAACAGGTATACTTCTGGTATGCAAAGAAATTCTTTATTTCCAAAAAAAAAACTTGATATATAATTGTGTCAAACTTGTTTACCGAATTTATTTGGCATATCTATCTATGCATTTTTTATTTCTATTTTTATTTCTCATTTTTTCCGACGAATTAAAGTGTTGCTACATTATTATCGCATATCAAAAAAAAAGTGCAATTACTCAACTTGCGAATAAAAATAAACCTTTAAATTTATAAAAATTGTATATCCAATTTTATAAAAATAATCAAATTTTATGAATACATGGATGGAATATGCACATTTAAAATAATTATCCCTAATAAATATAAAGCTCATAAATGAATGAAAATACTAAGTGTTTTTACAATTGAGAGTCAGTTCCTTTCTTTTAAAAAAATGTATTTTTGTTTTTATTCAGAATAATGAACACTCATTTGTACAAGTTTGGCTTATCACAACGAAACATCATCCATTTCCTCTATCCCAACTAAATGGCAACGTCAAATCCAACACAAGGAATTGGCATAATTAATGCAAATGTTGGAAGTAAAGAAAGTAAATCCGAATGGGTATTATATCCTCAAGATAGTTACGAATTTAACATAGATGAAAAATTAAAAAAAAAATTTATAATAGATACTGAAAAATATAAAAAAAGGATAAATTCATATAACAAAAATGGGATTAGAAATACAGTAATAGCAATTTTGTTATGTCATCGACATGAATATCCTCATTTATTATTATTACAAAATTTATCAACTCAAGAATATTATTTTTTAGGAGGTAAATATAATTCATGGGAAAAACCAGGGGATGTTTTAAAAAAAAAATTACAAAAATATATTAATAAAATTCAAGATATACATTTTTCTGTAAATAAATTAAATATAAATGACCAAACTGGAAATGCAAAAAATAAAGATGAAATATTTGATGTAGGTGAGTTTTTAGGAGAATGGTGGAAAACACAATATGCTTCTGTTTATTTATCGTATTTACCTGCCCATGTAACACGTCCTAAAGAATGTGCAAAATTATATCAAGTTACTATTCCAGATAAATGTATATTCCATCTTCCTCCCGGTTTTACTTTAAAAGCAATACCTTTATTTGATTTAAATAATTGTGGAATAGCAATTAGTGGATTGTCTAGCATATTATCACGTTTTAAGTTGTCTTTTATGGTTCAAGATAAAAATGATAATATTTCTTAACTAATAAAATAATTATTAGAAATTTTAATTTTATAGATTCTACCTTTATATAGTTATTTATCCAAATTTTCACATTTTTTTGTTATTTCACATATATAGTTATGTAAACATTTGAAGAAATAAGACTAACCCATTTAAAATATCTTAAATGGAAACCGAACTAAAATTTTAATCCATTAATTTTTAATAATTTGTATCGAAAGTATAGTTGTTCGAGAATTTCCACATGAATATTGCGATTCTAAACAAGTAGATGTTAATATAAGTTTGTTATCATTTATTTGGATATTTTTAATGCCTACATAATATTCATTCGATTTTAATTCGACATTTTTAATTACTGAAACTCCATTTACTTCTATAAAATTTTTTTGGATAGAATCAAAATATATATTTCCTATAAGAATTTGAATTAAATAATTTCCATTTTCATATACTTTAAATGTCCAATAATTTGATTCACATGTTAGTTTGCTTACACATTGTTCATTTGTAGATGCAGGTGGAAAAACAATACCATCTGAATACATTATATTATGAAAAAAATTATTTATGGGTTCTATTTTACTTCTAACATCTTGAAATTTTACACTATTTATTTCATTTTTTTTATTTTCTTTTAATTCTAATGAAATGTTTGAATCTACTTTTCTTTTCCAACCATATCCAAAATTACCATAATCAATAAATACCTCACCTGAATCTACTAAAAATTTATTAGGAATTTTTAAATCATCTTTATTTTTAAATACAATTGAATAGCTATTTGGTATTGAGTAATATAAAGGTGAAAAATTATTAATTTTTGTAGGAATGATTTGAGAGATTTTAAATGATAAAATCTCATTTTGTTCTTCTATATGCTTATTTATAGATAATACATTATTTTGTAACTTTCCGATAAAGTCTGACCCATTTAACTCTTTTATTAGAAGTAAAAATCTACATTCTTTTTCATACTCATTTAAATTATTAACATCTTTGTCATTTACATTTTTTAAACAAATACCTGCATGAACTGCTGCTTTACAAATCGGCGATTCTAAAGAATACAAATCGGACCCATATATATTTTTATTACTTGATTCTGCATTTTTAATACAATTATATGGACATGAAACAATGAATATGTCTCCATAAATTAAAGGATTAATATCTGGAATGTCGTTTAAAGTATTATCACAATCTACTACATCTATTATGGCATGATGGTTCATATATTCATTATCTATTATATTACATGAATTTCCAATTAATTCAAATGATCCACCAGTTTCTAAATTATTAACAAACATATCACGTATTTCAATTTTTACAGATGTGGTAATAATTGAGTGTTCAAATTTTTTTGTATTGTATTCTATATTAGATGTATAAAAAATAGGAACTAAAATTTTGGTGTCATCAAAATGTAATAAAATTTCTGAAGGCCATGTTAATATATTATCTTGTGGTTTGAATCGAAATTTATTTATTTGAACAGGCTTTTTAAAATATATTGTTATATATTCTCCTATTGACCCATTTGCAGTTTTCCAAATATTGTGTTTTTTATCTATATGGTAAGTATTCAAACTAGACATACAATTAAATTGTTTTGATATACTTGATGATTCTACACATTCTTTAAAATTAATATTTTCTGGAGATGATAATATTTCTTCTTCTCCAGTGCATATTGTTGGTAAAATTTTTCTTTTTTGTAAAAATAACAAAAATGGTATATTTTTTTTATTTTGAAAATTAATATATGTTTTATTTTTTAGAGGAATAAACCATATTTTTAATTTTGTTTGCTCTTTACTTTTTATATTTAATAAATCTATTGTATCATTTGTATTCTGAATTTTAATAATAGATTCATTTATCCATACTAACGGAAATTCTTTATCAATTGGAGTTGCAATATACAAATTTGAATTTCCACTTACTTCTAATGAAAAGGAATCAAATTTGGGTTCTATAAAAGTTCTTAATAGATGTAAATCATTGTATCTCATTTTATTCGAAATATTTTCAATTATCCAATCTGTTTCATTTTTATATGCCATCTCATTTACATCTAACAATCCAATCTCAAATAATTCAGGATCAACAGAAGAAAATCTGGAATTAGAAATAAAATTTTCACTATATAAATAATTTGATCCAATCTCTTGTTCATTTATTCTGCTAGATTTCCATAACAATTTAAAATAAGATGATTCTCCTTTTTCATATTTTAAATTTGATAAATGAGAAATTTCAACAATTATTTTATTTTTTTCGCCACCTATTAATTCAATAGGGTTAGATACCCTCTTTGATATGTTATTTGTTTTATTGTCTATTATATAATGAACTTTATTTTTTTCATAATTTTTTTCAGTTTTTATTTCATTCACATTGTTATTATTATTTATATGCCGAATTACCTCTTCAAAATCTTTTATAATAACAATTCTGTTATTTATGAATATTCGAACAGAGCAATCACTATCTACTATAATTGTATATATTCCACTAACTGGAGCTAACAAATATCCTTCATATCGAATAGAATATTTATAAAAAGATATTAAATTTCCTGATGGAGATTTATTATTATATATAAAATTTATATCTTTTATTATTTTTGAAATTATTGGAATCCCTTCAAAAAATGGATTGTTAAAATACGAAGCTTTTAATCCATATGTTATTGATTCATTTTCATATCCTTTTACATTTTCACATATTTCATCTGAATTTTTTAAATTTTCTTTTTCTTTTTTTATATCTTCATCTATCTTTTTAATAATTTTTTTACTATTTTCTAATTCATTTGAATTATATTCTATTTTATTTATAGAATCAGAACTTTTTTTAATCCAATCATTTATTTTGTTAATTCGAGAATTTATTAGTTCATGTTTATTACCACACAATAAATCATATTTATGTACCATACTATTTATTCGCAATTTTAAACTATTTAATCTATCATTTAATCTGTCTGCTTCTAAAGATTTACCTTCAAACATTCTTTTTGCATCTATTCTTATTTTATCATAGTTTATTACACCTGCACAATAATCCCAATCTCTTTCTCCTTTTCCCAAAAGCTGCACTTCGACATAGCACCATTCCCTCCCTAGAAAAAAAAAAAGTAAACCAAATAAAGCATAACTAGCCAAATAAGAGAAAGTTATCGAAACAAATATGTACATACCAGTGGTCCCATCAGGAGATGTTGTATTTGCGCAATCGGTGTATGTTTGATCATCATGTAAAAATGCAGCAGAGCAAAGCCTTCCATCCAATGTTTTTCTATGCTGTTGTCTAAATTCTGTTATTTTTTCTAACGAGTTTCCTTGTTCTTTTGAATATATTAAAATGGTTGTAATAACCAAAAAAATGAATATTATACAATCCAACCTTTTCATAACGACTTGTTTAAAATAGAATGGAAAATATTTGGAAGTAAAAAAATTAGTATTATAAATATAAATACAATAAAAAATATAACAAATATAAATAAATAAAATACAAATAAAAATATATCGCTACGCTTTTCTCTTTTGTAAGTATAAATTTCATCCATACTACATACACTATAGCAATAAATACACACACATATATATATATATATATATATATATATATATAAATACCAACTATTGTACAATTAGCATATTTTTTATATTATATATTCTTAATTTTTTTGGGGCATTAATCGAAAAAATATCATAAAGTATAAACTTAAAAAATTTCTATAATTACATTTTTTTAAATGTGTCTTATTATAATCAGAATATATTTGGACAATAACTGTTCAGTACCTTCAATCAAAATACAATAACAATAAAAATAACTAATTTTCAAACGATGATATTTGTATTGCTATTTCTAAATTACGATGTTGTAACAACATATGAAGGATTCAAATTATTTTATTATGGACAAGAAACAAATTTATTATCAAAAAAAATTGAATAGCCTCACTCAATCTCTTAAATTGTATATGCTTAAATCATTTTTTCTTTTTAATACTAGAACATTGTTGTTTCCGCTAGTTATATTTATTATTTTTGTGCATATACACACATAATTCATCTATAACAACACACTGTATATACACATATATACTCAAACATATTTTTTTTAATTACGTTGCGCATTTAACAAATATCAAATTTGTTTTTATTTATTTTATTCTGTGCTCTTTCAATAAGTCGGAAAATCATCAAAATATATTTTTTCAATCCTCCCAATGGGACCTAATTAAAAATTTACCATTTAGTTCCTTGTTTAACCAAAATTTTAATTGAAAAAGGTTATAAAAAATGTGTTAATTTGTTTTTTTCCTTTTTAATTCAAATGAAGCCAATAAAAAAAAAAAAACATATAACTTTTAAAATGGACTTATATACATATGCACACAAAAAACATATGTACAACTTTCATAAAATATGTTTAACACTACAAAAAAGAAAATATACTTAATTTTGTAAATGCTTTAAAGACAATAAATAACAATAAAAAAAATATATCTTATGCGGATTTGTCACGAACATGTATATATACATATTTATGCAGTTTAAACATTGCAAATATAGTAAAGGATAAACGAATATGACAATATAAGATATAAATTTCCCGTGTATGCATGAATATTGTTTACTCCTTTTTATCCAAAAGTTGGGAAATATACACAATATACTCATTAGTTTAATTATGTATTTAATTATCCATTCATAATAAACGAATGCCATAATATGCGAATTTATATATGGCAAAAATCGAGCAATGTCAAAAGGACAAAAACAAATTTCTATGACAATAAAAAAAAAATAAAATTACATATTATCTTTAGGGCATTCTTGATCAAAATTAAAAACGGTTTTAACTTGTCCTTCATCATAATATTTAGTAACTTCATATGGTTTGAATTGTTCTTCAAAATCAGTGCATTCACATGGATCTACCCTAGTAATAAATGCGTTACTCCATTCTGAGTTTGCTTCACCCTTTACTCTTCTTCGAAATACATTAGGAGATGCCTTAATAGGTATATATTGGAAAGCATTGTTATAAGCAAATAAAGCATTTGAAACAGCTAAAACACCTGGGTCAATTCCAGTTTGCATTTCAGGTGCATACTCGTTACCATTTAAACATATTAATGGTTGGTTCATAGCATTCGGATTGGAACTTTCTAACATTCTATATTGATCATCTTGATATTGTGGATAATTATCATTATTATAAAATTGTGGGTGATTTTCATAACCCTCAGAACTCATACCTGTATTATCATATATATTTTCGTGTGACATATTCATTTTTAAATTTATATTTTGTGAAGTTTCATACAAGTTCGGGGGGAATTGTGTACACGTCAAATTTGAGTTGGCGTAAATTTGTTCGGAAGGGAAAATTATACTGTTATAAGATAAAAAATCTATATCCTTAATAGTTTCTTTTTTTTCAAAACTATATCTTTTTCTCGGTGTTGAAAAAAGCATCTAAAGTTTAAAATTATTTTAGAAAATATTAATTTTTTTTATATATTTTTATTTATATATAATACTTATTTATTTATACTTTATAATAATAAAATCAATTCATTTTTTTTTTAATTTACAACATAATAAATTATTTACATGTAATTATAAATAAAAAGGTTAGTTGCTTGTTCATAATTATATATATGTAAGTTTACGAAAAAAAAAAAATAGCTAGTACATGTTAATAAAATTATGCGCACATATGTGTGTGTGTGTGGTTGCGTACAGATTGCCTTACAACATAGTTACATAAGTATATATATAGTTGTTTTTAATTTTTTTTTTTAATATATATTTACTAATTTCGTTTTCCAATAATTAATATTAATTCATATTGTTATTATTTTTATTTTTTTTTAATATATTTTTTAAAATGACATATTAAATGGGGAAAACAATAAATAAATTAATTATTTCAAATTTTATTAAAATTTGTTATGATTAATATATATTTTCATTTTTAAACACACCTTGAAAGCAAATAAGTTAGAGGGTAAGTAAGCTATTTTGTTAATACAGTCAAATGGTACAATATTCTTTAATTCTCACACGAAAGTATATTATAAATAAATATATGATATACTTGATCGTTGTAAGTTCTACAAATTAATAAAATTATAATAACACATGTATAATTCATGTTTATAATTTTATATGGGAAATTAATTTCTCAACTTTGATACCTAAAAATGAAAAAAAGGAAATAACAAACGAAAATATCACGCTTTTCAATTTCCCCTATAAAAAATTATTGCTAAAATGAATAGTTATGTATAATTCATAACTTTGGAAAGAATAAATTTTTGAATTTTTAAAAGAAATGACTGAAAATGTGAACAGATCTGGGAATGGAATACTATTATTATTAATACTGTGTTATGATTACTATTGTGTTATTACTATTGTATTATTATTACTATTATTATTATTTTTTTATTTATTTTGACATTCATAAAAATTGTTATTTCACAAACTATATAAATCCATGTGTTGCTTATTTATGTGCTAATCAAATTAAGAATTATAATTAAAAAATATTAAAGATGAAAAAAAAAATCATAAAAAGTCGATACAAAAAATTAACTATGTGAAAAAAAAGCTATACACACATTTTCATTTTTTTTATAGTCATTAAAAAAAAAACGACAATAAATTTTTATTCATACTAAAATTAGCTAAATATTTAGAGAATTTAAAAATTCATATATGTATGGGAATATATATAAGTAAAATTATTTTAACATAATATAAATATAGTAATTCACTATTTATTTGATTTAAAAAATGGAGGAAAATTATGTTTTTTATATAAATTATTGGCATAGTATGCATGATTGTGTAGTCGACTTATTTTATTTGAGAATTTACACCATTTAGCTAATGCATATACAACAAAAATAAGACACGAAAAAAAATATGCACGTGCATATAATTGTTTAAATATGCAATGAATTTTATGATCGTGTCAGGTAAATATTATTGGACATGAATAAAATTGATAGATATAATAATTTTTCATGATGAATTATAAAAGGGTTAAATAATAATACTTATTAAAAACACATAAATATTTGTCTTTCTATCTTTATGCATATAGAGAGAAAACTGAGCGAGGGAGATATGCTTATTTTATTTTTTTGTAAAAAGCTATCTTTATTTTTATATTCAAAAAACAATTTAATAAGCTTTTAATATATATTAGTTTGGAAAAAAAAATATTTAACGCAAATGCATGCTTATGCGAAGCGACATAAAAAAGTAAAATTATCTTTTTAATAAAACAAAAATATGTACATACATAATGAATATATATACATCCTTTCGTTTGATAATTAAAGTAAAATTCAAAAAAATTAATATTTTTCTCAAATATATTCGTCTGGTTCCTGATCAACTAATTCGTCGTTTTTTGAGGCATCTTTTGGCATTAAAGCAATAATCTACATAAGCCAAAATAAAAAATATTTAAAGACATGTGTGTATATATCCATATTTATATGAATATGTATATGTTATTGTATTTTATTACTATTAGTTGAATTCCTGCTACTGCTAGCCCGACAGAAACATTAGATAGATGACTCTGATTATGGGTGAAAAAAACACGGATATATATAGAACTGTACATATGGGTATGTATTAGAACTGCGTATACGGGTATGTATTAGAACTGTATATATGGGTATGCATATAGAACTTATTTATGTTCATCTACTATATAATAATTTATATGAAAACTATGTTTACCTTCCAGTGAAAATTACAAAAAAACTGACTAAACGTCGTATTTCTACAAAGGGTCTTCATATAATGAAAAAAAAAAAAAAACATAAAAAATAAATATAGATAAATGTTTATACGTGTGTAACAATGTGATTAATCAGTTGTTGTTAATATTGGTACCGGTATAAACGATTGAGATCTGTCTAGTATTGAATAGTGAATATAAGGTGCCATTATTGTATTTAAACATGCTAAAAAGGGTATTATAAAATAATAAAAGGATTGTATAATGGAATGAAAACAAACTATTTTTTTTGCATTAATCATTCATATATTTTGTAGCGCGTTATATATATATTAAAACTAACTTGATAAAACTACTTTAATTGTAAGAACTTTGTCATATGAGCAATTATTTGAAAATTTTTTATATAAAAAACAATTCAGAAACTTATCAACAGATTGTATTATTAAATAGTTATTTATCCCTCGAAAAAATCCATACATTCCATCATAAACATATGTAAAATGAATTATATTTTTTAGGTCTGAAAAAGGAGAAAATTAATATACATATTTATGGATGTATATATAAATTAACATAAAAATAGAGGATTAAATTTGGCCATTTTTATTTTTTTCGTAATTATATAAAGATATATGTATCATATTACTTTGTAGTAATGATTTTGTATGGTCTTCAAAAATAATTAATTTTGTTGAAATATTTAGTAATGGGTAAGATATTATGCAGCTAAGATATTCATAAAATGTGTGATAAAATGACAAATGGAAATTGTCTTTTTTTTTTTTTTTTTTTACAAAATCATTTTCATCCTTTACAAAAATCATATGTTTAACAATATTAAAGTTTATTTTATCGCCAATGAAATTATTTGAATTTTCTTTTTCGTTAAGAAATCGACTTTCACGAACTGCTATATTTTTTTTATCAATTGTATCTTTTTTTTTATCATTTCCTAAAAAAAAACAAGTAGAAAATAAAACTTAGCTACAATAAACTCACACAAATAAAAATGTTATCTTGAATCTTTATGTAATTTTATCATATAAAAAATAAAAGTAAATAAAATTAATTATAGGCCAAATAAAGTAGCTTCTTTTTTGTTCGTACTAATTTTTCGAAATATATAAAAGTGAATATTCTCCAAAAAATAGTATATTGATTTCCTGTAAAAATAAGTTAAACAAAGTTCATATGGACACACACACACATATATATATATATATGAATGGAATAATATGAAATATAATTTGAATGAAATTTTCATCGTTTTACTTTGATATTAGATGAGCCAGCATGGGAACCAAACCACTATATAGTCCCGTTACCCCTTCATTATTATAAATCTGAAAAAAAAAATAAAATGAAATAAAGTAAAATTTCCAAATGTAAAATAATAATAAAAAAATTCCTTTGGTATACTATATATTTGGGCAAATAACTATTTTTTTTTTAATTTAATGATAATTTTTCGTAATAAAAAAAAATATTGCTCATTACTTGTTGCAAACTATTGATAATATAAATAATATATGTTTTTATATTCAAATTGTTGACATGAATTGGCTGGTTGTACTTTATGTGGTCATTTCCAACGTTCAAATATTTGTATAATATGCTTCTACATTGAATCTGAAAAATTTAAAAAATAAAATGTTAATTCCATTCAAATTGAGCTATTCATAATATGTCCATATGTGCACAAGTTTACAAAAATGTATTCGCTATTTATTTTTTATATGGACAAATTATTATATAATATATTTTTTCCTGTTCATATATGCAACTTTAATTATCTATTAATTTATATTTGTTAACTTTTTGTTCTAACATTGTATATGGGATAAGAAATTAAATAAAGGGGGGAAATGCCTATATCAAATTTTGGTTTTTCGTCATCTATTAAAAAAAACATATGCATATAGACCGTAATAATAATGTCGTTAAATTTATGAACAAGCCATGTGAAAAATACACCATGCATATAAAACATACATAATATGCAAATATTAATAATATGAGGATTGTGTTGATTTTTAACTTACATTTTTGTATTAGCATTTTATGAGCAATTCTATGTTTTGTGTATTTTCTAAGGATGTTTTATAGGGGGTTGTTTTTGATTCTTCTTGCTTCGTCTTCTTTTTTTAGCGCTTTTTTAATTAAGCATATATTCAAAAAAAGTTATATGCATTTAAAAAGGTTACATGAAAGGATATTATAAAAATTAATGATAAAAAAAAGAGATTCAAATATGCTCATCTTTACTTCAATGATATAAGTAAAATGAACAAGTAAATGAGGAAAAGCTATTTATTCCCATATCTTCATATATGTTGTACAAACAATAGCTAATAAGCATATAACAATGTATGATATATATATGTAATAAATAAACTAAAAAATAAGCAAATTAAACAAACTATAATACAAATGTATATGCGAAATAATCCCTTTTATTTCGCATATTTTCACGAAATTAGAATGGTAAAAAATATAGAAATTTTGTATTAAAAAAATAATAATAAAATGGGAAAGAAAAATATTAAAAAAATATAAAATTATCATACATATTTATAAACAAAACCTTTAGCTACATTCTTTTTATGTTTCCTTTATTCATTTATTGAAAGGTGTAACAATTAGTCGTTTTCTATGGATCATACTTTTTTTGCAATATACAAACTCATACATAAATTATTTCATATACCCAATCAAGCATACACAATAGCTTATAAGGAAATTCTTTGTACATTCTTACCTATACATTTATAAATACAAATAAAAAAAATTATGTATAACCATATACATAATATATATATATTTTTTGCATGACATGCCCATGGGTTTTTTGTAAAAATTATTAACAAGCCATATAATAGAAAAAAAACACAAAATTTACAAAATATATAAATCACTATTTTGTGTGTATTCATGGCGAGTTATTCATATATGTTTATTGCAAAATAAATGGAGCACAATACATAATACATGCATATTGTATAATAAATACATTTACATATATGTAATGTATTATATGGTTAATCCCATTCTTGTTTATTTAATTATTGTTCTAATTTAATAAAAAAAATATTCGAATATTTTATTTTTTTTCTACAAAAATATACATTGAAAATATGGTTAATTATTTTTAATTCATATAGCGCAAAAAGGAAAAAATTAAAATATTTTGAGAGTGATAAAATATAAATAAAAAAAATTAAATAAAACGATCAAATTTAAAATACATAAAGAAAAATATGAAAAGTTAAAAATTTTTTAAAACAAAATCAAAAAACGAAGACGAAGAAACAAAAAAAAAGAACAAGGGGGAAAAGATGAAAATTGTTTTTATATTTGCAATTATTATAACAATATTTTTTAGTAAAAACATTAAATGCTTTAATGATGTAAATTCAAATGGGGAAAAAAACTTACAAGAGCAAAACATTAAGGGGGATGGTAGTATTTCGACACAAGAAAACCAAAATGTTGATGAAGTAAATAGCCAAAATAAGGAAAATGTAAAAGATGAAATGAATGAAAAGCATGACAAACAATATAACATCGAAATTAACTCAAAGCATAATAATAACAATGATATAATATATAATGAATTATACGATTATAATAATAACGAACTTTTCAAAAATGACACAAACTACATAAGGAATGAGAGCGGAAAAGACTATATTGAGAGGGATCCTTTCTTGTTTAATAATGAACAAATGGATAAAATGAATAACAAAGAAAACATGCATAATAAACCTGAAAAAGAAGGGCGAAACAGTAATACTGAAAATAAATTAAAAAAAAACAATGGGTATAATATGAACAATTCAGAAATTAATAACACAAATAATGAAAAAAAAAAAAATGGTCATAATAAAAAAAATCCAAACGAAAAAGGAGATGCTGAATATAATAAAGATTTAATACATTTTGAAAAAGAGTTTAGGGAAATTGATGAAGATTCAGGCGATAATAGTACAATTGAAGATATTGGTTTAAATTTGAAAAATGACACTGATAAAAATATGAACAAGTTAGGTAAAAATTATGACCCAGATAGCCAAAATGGAAATGTTCATAATAGAGATAAACGACAAAGTAAACAAAGCACAAACAAAAATAACAAAAAAAAAGAAAATCAGGATTGGAGAGGAAAGGTAAATACAAAGGAAAATATTCCACATAATCACAAAAACGAAATGTTACTTGGAAAAGAACACGAGTCAATAAAATATTTTTTTGAAATATTAACTGAAACATTCATCATAATAAAACTAGGTATTATGCATAGATTTAAAAATTATTTAATTCCATTAAAAAATATAATAATTCACAAAATTTTAAATAAAATGGAATTTGTGTGCACAAATATATTATGGCTACATAAGGTAGGTAGTGAACAGTATAGAGATACATATGGTTTTATATTAATAATATTATTCATATTAGCTTTAAAATATATAATAAAACAAACAACTTTTAAGATTAAAAAAAAAAAAGAAGATGAAAATGGTGTATTTAAAAATAAAAGCAATGAAAATATATATATTGAAAATTTATTAAAAAGAATTTTGTATAAAGTTGAAAGAAAAAATACGCTAGAATTTGAAGATAACAATAATATTAATATATTACAGCATATTTTAGAAAATACTGATAATATATTAGTAAATAGTAATATAATAAATAAAGAAAATAAAACTATATATACAGATATGACATCAAATATAAATAATATAGGCGTATTTACATATGTTTCTACACAAGCTTTAAAAAAAATTAACTATAAAACAGATGTTATAATTAATGAGTTAACAGGAGGTAGAGCAAATGATTTAGGAGATATACCTGATGATAACAAAACAGATAGTTATAAAAATTTAACAATGAATGAATATGAAGAATATGGCATGAATAAAATGAAAGGAAATTTTGTAAATTATAATGAATATGATGAAAATTATATTAATAATAAATTAGGATATAACATGATGGGGAATCATAACGAATTTCATGATTTTCCCACAAATTTTGTAAAAAAAAATAATGATTATCCCTTTATTAATAACAATAGTAATATGATTGAAGTAGATAACATGCTATATGGGGAAATTGGTGGCGAAGAAAGGAATCATAATATAGGAGGGGTAGTAAATGGTTTGGAAAATAATATAGATAAAAATATTAATGGTAATATAGATGGAAATAATATTAGAAGAAAATTGAATAGTTCAAATAAAGTTTCTGGAAATATATCTCCTTATTCGACAGGAAATTCCGAAATATACGATGCTATATCAAATTCCAAAAATAATAATACGAATGAATATGAAGAACATAAAATTCATTCTTTTCATTTGAAAAATAATGAAGAAGATAGGCAAACTAATTCCCCATTTATTAATCCCTATTTAAAAGGAAATAAAAAAACAGATTTAATAGAAAGCAACATAAATAATTCAATGTTAAATCAAAATGATAAAACAAATAATACTAATGGAATTAATAATTTAGTAAATTCAAATGAAGAAATGGATAATATGAATGCACATCCATATCGATATAGTCAAAATATTAATAATAATAATAACAATAATAATAATAATAATAATATGAGAGATTCAAAAGAGCATGTAAATAATTATTCTACCAATTTTATGCATAATAAAAAACCATCCATTCCTTTAAATGAAAATATTTCAATTCGTGACAACATTCAAGAAAACTCTAATTATCTTATTCAGAGTGGGGAATCCAATAGAGAGTCAATAATACCTGACATGGTCAGAATAATAATTGAAAAATTAGTACATGTGTATATATTTATACATATGTTTATGGATAAGGCTATGTTAGCATTTTATGACTTTATAAATTTCAGCTACATATGTTCGTTACATATAAATTCTTCCCATTGATACATCTTTATATGTATTATTTATTAAATTTATAATTTTTTTTTTCTTTTATACTTTAGAATAACGAAGAAATAATAACAAGTTCCAATATAATTAGTAACTACGAAAACAGGGCCGACTTAGTGAATAATTTGCCAAATAAAAGTGACCCTTTTTTGAATGAAAGAAAAAATGGAATAAAAAATTTAGAAAATGATAATTTTATGAATAAACAAAATACTTTTCCTAACCATGCATCACGTAATGAATATATCTTTATAAACATTCTACACATGCACATATATTCTGAAATTTTATAATGATAAATAAAAAAACGAAAGAATTGCGAAAAAAAGTATTTCCACATTCCACAAAGCATTTATATATATATTGTTTGTTTCTTTTTCATTTCCTTTTGACAGCTCCTTTTTCATATGTAACTCCACCCCAACAATGTACCGACAATATATCATCACGGAATAGTAAATATCTAACTCAAAGAAAGTAAAGATCTTAAATAAATTATACTCATATATACAAAGTATATATTTGTTATTTATATATTCATTTATCTATAAACTTATTCATTGTTTTTAGGGAACGACAAGAAATAATCGCAACGAAATCTCCTTTTAATTAATAATTTGACTGATTCCGTATATGACTTCATTGATATTAAATTTTTTGTTCTAGGTTATTTTATTATACATAAATTTTTATTGTATGTGCATCCTCAATTTTCAATAAGTTTAAAATGATCATTCCGTACATTTATGTCATTGATTATTTAGTATCACATTTTTCAATTTTCCTCATGAGCATATGTATGCATATATTATATATATACTGTATACATACATGTGCATGCTATATTTTTGTGTAGTTTCTTTTTTTTGTTTGCATATATGTATTATATATATTATATGTGTATATATGCTTATTTTAATTTATAAACACTTTTCATTTTGAATTTGATATCATAACAATTTTTATATAAAACGTTTCTATTAATTTTTTATTTTATTTCTTTGAATATATTTATAATCATGAAAATAATAAAAAAATATGTAAATTTATAATTCAAGAAAAGGTATAAAATTATTGCAAAGTCAGGTAATAAAACATCGATAAAAAGGTGTAGGAAAAAAAATGTTTTCAAGGATTAAAATACATTATGGGTATATAACTTTGCGAAAATGTATAAATAAATATAGTATTATAGAAAACCACATTTTTAATATACGTTATATCAATTTTCATAATACAACTAATCATCAAAAAAACGTAAATGAATATTTTGATTATAATGAAGATTATAAATTATTGAAAAGGCTTCAAAACAATGATTTCCACGATGTGCTAGATATAAAGGGCGATAAAAATGTTTTGAAAATAAAAAAGGTACTGATATTTGTATTAACATGTACATATTATATATAGCTAGCTGTGGATTTTTACGTGTCAATAAATTATATATATATTTATGTGTATTGTTGTGTATATATGTATCCTTTTCATTTATATATTATATTTTTGTTTTGCAATAACCCACGTTTATTCTTGTTAATTATATACACTATATGAGACAGAGGTTAACATAAACACAATTTAGTTTATGCCAATTCATATATGTCCCAATGTCTCAGACACATATATTTATTATGATATAATTATCACTATTTGTTCATATTTTTCATCGCAGAAATATCTTAAATTGCTTAGGGCATATCATCCCGATACCTATATGAAAGAAAAAAATGAAAAGCGAAAAAAAATGAAAGAAGACATTTTTCTTCAAATATATACTAAATATAAAAACTTTAATAACCAATATGATATACATAAGTTAAACAATTTCGATGAATCTATATACGAAAATGATGAAGATAAGGGTAATAAAAAAAAAAGAAAAAAAAAAAGTTATCTAGCTAAATCTACATTTTTGTTCATATTTTTTTTTTAAGAAGAAAGATTAGAAAGATACAAGCGATATTCTGAAGGGAAAAGAAATGATATTAACACCAAAAACGTTGAAATATATATTTTAATAACAATTTTATTAATATTCGTTACAGTTTTTTTAATATGCGCATATCTCCCTTTTAATGTGAATCCCACGAGAGAAGAGTATAAAAAAAAAAACGATAATAAATAAAACAATAAAAATAATATTTGCAACATTAAATTGAGTGTGAATTTTTTATTTTTTTAAACTGCATATGAAAAAAAAAAAGATTAAAAAGGATGTATAATTTTTAGCATATAGACAATTTTACTATTTTTTCTCATTTTACCACTGCCCTATTATTCCATATGCTATTTTTAATTTTTATTTCAGACTTTGTGAAACTGCTGAAACATATGAAAAAGTGCAAATTGTTTCATGCTTTTACAATCCAGTTATGAAAAGATATGAATATCTTTCGTCAGAGTATTTTATTCCCCCTACTCCACAGCAATTATATTACGTTAGTAAAAAAAAAAAAATATGAACAGTTCATAAATTTTAGAACATTGGATATTAACAATTAAAAAAAAACAAATTTCATTTTTTATTCCAACAATTTTTATGATTCCCCAATTTTATTTTGTCTCATTTTTTTTTATTTTTTTAAACAGTTTTACAAAAACAATTTTCCAAATTTGGATATAGAAGAAGATATTCTAAATATGAGACGTTTCGAAATTATAAAGGTAGAAAAATAAATAGTGTGTGTGCATATTTTGCAAGTTGATTTCTTTAAAAATTTATTCTTTACTAATTTGGCAACTTAATTATTTATATATGCGAAAGTTTCTTTACGTATATGTATATATAATTTTCTAGTTACCCAAAAACAGAGCGAAGAAATGCAGATTGGTATATGACTTAAAAACAAACGAACTAATATTTTTAAAAAAAAAAATTAAGAAGGAATTATAAAAACATAAAAGACAAATGAATACAAAAACACATTAAAAAAAAATAACACATGGAATATAAAATATTATTATTATAAAAAAAAATAAACATAAAATGTAATCAATCAAATATAAAGCTAAGATATGCAAAGCAAATCAAATTTAAGAAAATATTATTCAACCAAATAATGACCAGTATCACATAAATATATGCATTTTTGTAATACTCACATATTATATATTATTGTAAATTTATATCAAATAGGCAACTTGATTATTTGCTTTGAAAAATAAATATACTAGAATATGTAAATAGTTTTTATATATGGACAATGTGCATACATATATAGATCTCACATTTATGCGCCCAATGCATATATCATATTAAATAGAACGAATTAAATTCAAATGTGTTTTTGTGAATGCAAAACATGACATACTTTAAGTAAGTTTGTTTTCAATTTTTTCAAATTTCAAAGCATATGCACAATCGAATGTGCTACATATACCATTTATTTTTTATTTTTTTTTATATTAATTCGGCTTTTTAATGTTTAAATAATCTGAAATCAAATAAAATTGCGTAAACATAACGTTTATCACTTTTAAGCAGTTTCTTCTGTAACTTCATCTTTAACATCATCTTCTTTTGTTTCTTCTTTTGTTTCTTCTTTTGTTTCTTCTTTTGTTTCTTCTTTTGTTTCTTCTTTTGTTTCTTCTTTTGTTTCTTCTTTTGTTTCTTCTTTTGTTTCTTCTTTTGTTTCTTCTTTTGTTTCTTCTTTAGCCTCTTCTTTTGTTTCTTCTTTAGCCTCTTCTTTTGTTTCTTCTTTAGCCTCTTCTTTTGTTTCTTCTTTTATGTCTTCTTTGGGTCCAGCTTTATTTTCACTTTCATTGACAATTTCAGTAGTTGCATTTTCTTCAACTTGTTTTGGCACTTCTTCAACTTTTGCTCTTTTTGTTAAGTTTTTAGGAACATCTACAACTTCTGATGTTGTATCAATAATGTTATTTTTATTTTCTTGTACATTTTCTTCACTAACAATTAAATCTGGAATTTTAGCTTGGTGTTTTTCTCCAATATTTATTTTTCCATCAACTTTTGACATATACTTTCTTTTTGCCATTTTATCGTATATGTTTGTTTAAATTATACAAAGTATAATAAACTATATAATATTTTATTAAAAAATTGCTATTCTTTCGAATAATTACAAGCAAATTGTTATATATAAGTATATACTACTTATTATATTGGTTAAAATGTTTTAAAATATTTAAATTGTATATTTGTTTATGTAAATGATTACAGCAATTCAAAGTTCTTTTTATATTATATTTATAGTTTAGGTATTTATAACTTTTTTAAAAATATTTTAATTATTATACTAAATTAATAATATATTTTATTTAAAACAAGATAATTGTGATTATATTATTTTTTAATGCAATTGAAATTCAAATAAAAAATTAATCTAAGAATTTTTTTTAAAATATTTTCTTTTTATATTTTTAAAATATTGTATTTTTGTTTTATTGCTATTTATGTATATACCATTTAAAAAAGCGGTTTTAAAACGAACTATGTATTTTTTATTTTATTGCATTTATTTTATGTATTATAGTATTATGAATTAAAAAATCAGCTAAGTCGTATATGCGAATATATTTTTTAAGCTGCCCCCCCCGAAATATATATGTTTAAAAATAAAAAAAAAGAAGAAAAGAAAACAATTGGTAGAGCAATGCAGCTAAATGCTATATAAATAATCATTATAAAATACGTTATAAAAATAAATGAAAGATATATATATATATATAGTAACGTCTATATTTATTTGTAAAATTTTTAAATACTGTATTATGTATGCAATATGCCCAACGTCCATTATTTATATTTATTAATATTTCCAATTGTATTTTGTTTACTATCAAACTGTAATAAAAAAAATTAATAACAGTAGTATATATATACAAAATATATTATTATATATGCATATATATTTTATTCTTATTTATTTGCTAACCATATTTCTTTTATTTTATATCTAATTGCCAAAAAAAATAAAATATCATCGCATGTATTATTTTATATATTAATCGAATAGGCATATCGCTTTTATGCCTCAAATTTTTTTAAATAAAAAATATATTATTCGTACAAAAAAAAAGGGAAAAAATGTAAGTACCAAAACAGCAAAATAACAAATTTGGTACCTTTTTAGTGAACAGTAGTATTTTTTTATTTTTTCAATTTTATATATTTTATGTACATTGTTTAATTTCAATTTTTATCAAAGATATATATATATATTTAAAACATGTTTTTTATTAACCCTAAAATATGAGTGAACATGAAATAAAGAAATGTATTATTAACTTGCATTTGTTTGAACTATTTAAAATTAAACAAAAGTAATGGCGAAAAAACAACAGGATGTCAATGAAAAAAATGAATTAGGTATGATTTTATATTATATGAGGATAACAAATGGAATGGAAAACATTTACATATTTCATAATAAGTATATGTATAGGTATATGTACATGCATATGCATATATAAGTTTGCTATTTTTATACAAGTCTTTTCCCTTGTATAAACAATATTTCAAGTTATTTTATGTATTATTTTAACTGATTTTAGATAATAATAATACTAATATTATTCAAACATTATACGGATCTATAGTAGCTTCAACAATAACTCGAATTGTTTTATATCCGTTTGACACAATTAAAGTTAATAAACAAGTTTCTATAAATAAAAACAATTTAAATAGTGGATGTAATATTTCTCATCACTCTTCATGTTCTAAAAAATTATTATCAACAAAGCAAGGTCCCTTTCTTTTTTCTTTTATATCACAATTTGGATTTAAAGGATTATACACCGGATTTATGTATAAAAATTAAGAAATAAAAAAAAAAACTAAATGAATAAGCATAAAAATATACGAATTTTACAATTGCTCTCCTTTTTAATATATATTAATTTTTATTTTTTTTAATTTGTTCGTTCTTTCATAGCTTTTCATCACTCACTACTATCCCAGCAACGAGTTTTTATTTCTGTTGCTACGAATATTTAAAGAGTTTAAAATTTAATAAAAAAATAAATGAAGAAAAAAAAAATAATTGGGAAAATTCTAGAATTTCAAATTTTCTAAGTTATTGTTTTTTAGGTATTTTAACAATATGTGTCTATTTCTAAAGTTTTATTTTCATGAACAAAATTTTCCCTAATAATAAATATGCAATGTATATACCACTCTATATGTACATATTCTTGTTTACAATTTTTTTTAGCAATTTGTTCAGAGGCAATATCTTGTACTATATTCGTTCCAATAGACACTATAAAAGAAAGATTGCAAGTATGAAAAAAAAATAAAATAAATAAATACAGAAATATAACAAAATACATACAAACAATAGTCAAATTAATCGAAATAATGCTACTAGTCATTTCTTCTTAACTTGATTAATATTTTATTTTATCTTTATTTCTATTTTTTGTTTTTTATCATTACATTTATATTAAGGCGCAAAAATATTTAGGATTAAAGGAATATACAAACTCATATCATTTAATAAAACATTTTATTCATAAAGAAGGGATTCCAAGAGTAATCATAATATATGTTCATTGTATATTCATGTTTTAGTTGCAAAAAATATATGTTACTATAAATAATAATGTTTTTAATTTTATAATAAAACCATACAGCTGTATAGAGGATACACATCGACATGCTTAACATATGGTCTTTTCTGTGGTTCTTTTTTTTTCTTACAAAATGTAAATAAAAAAATAATTTCAAATTATATTAAAAATATAAATATTATTATGGTGGCAAACTCTAATTGATACATCCTATTATAACATAGTATATCTGTAAAATTATAAATATATAATTATTCTTTGAATTTATATTTTTTCATTCACAAAATTAATAATCTATTAGACTGGAAATGATTTAATGCAAACATTGAAAATAGAGACATCCAATTTTAACAAGTTTAGTCTAAATTTGGTTTCCTCTTTCATATCTGGAATAATCACTTCCCCCTTGGAAATAGTCAGAATAAGGTAATTTTATATAATTCATAACATAGCAGTATATGTACATGTACATGTATATGTATATATATACATGTGCAAACTTGCGTTCTTTTTCACATTATCTTTAATTTTAAAATTTGCTTATAAATATATTTTCAACGCAATGTCATATATATTAAATATTATCAATTATTTTTATCAAATTTATATTTTTATAGATTACAACTGCAAGAAAAGGACAAAACATTCTTTTACTACAAAAACTCTTTTGATGTAAGGAAAAAAAAATGTTTATTTCATGAAAATAAGCTTAGATATATATTTTTCCAATATTTTTGATATTTAAAGGGAATAAAAAGCTTATGGAGAGAAGAACAAGGAGGATTTTTTAATTTGTTCAAAGGGAACCTATATCGATGTTTTTTAGTTTGCTTAAGTATGAGTATGAATGTGACACTTATTGATATGTACAAAAACTTTGTATCAAACAAATAAAACTTAATAAAATAAAATGTACTTTTGTAATGCTTTTAATTTTTGTATTGAAAATATAAAACAATAACCTACAATATTTTTACATTATGATATTATAGATCCCCTACCATTACATCATATTTGTTTTATTCTTTTTATCAGTTAATTTTATCTTTATATTAGTTTTGTGGCATATTTACCCATTTTTTTTTTTATCTCTTTGCAATATTTTAACTGCAAAATTTTAGCGTTACTTATTTATTATTAAGTTACGTTATTTCGTGGTATCTTCGCCGTTCTTTTTTTTATCTATACAAAAATATACACTATAAAACGCGGGTTAAATCGCACTAAAATAAACGAAAAAACACAAACAAAAATGTAAAATAATTCATATAAATATGTTACATATGAACTACATTCAAAAAATACGCACAATTATATAAATTCACACCATGATTATATCCATTTTCACACACACATACACAATTACACACAGTTCTCTCAAATTTATGCATGTTAATGCAAATCTAGAAAATTTTTCATAAATGACCTGAATTTGTCATAATATTTTTTGTTTTTTTAAATAAAAGCTAGCTAGATAGCCAACGTAACAATATCGTTATGCAGCTAATTATTTGCACACATATCATATTTTCTCTATTGTTATATGACTCTTTCTATTTAAGCATTATCGTGTATTAGCTTTTATTACTTCCTAAAAATTAATCGATTTATTTTTGCATTTTATTTTCTAAGTTATTTTGAAAATTTAATATATTCATAAGATTGTGCTCTGCACTTTCCTTTCGAATATCCCGAGGCAAAAAATTAAATTGGCTATTAATTTCTTCCAAATATTTTAAATTCATATCATTTCTTATATTTTTGTTCTGCATATTATATAAATGTTTTTCATTGTTTAACTGTTTTTTAAAACTGTTATTATCTCGTGGTTCATTATCATATTCATTAAGTGTATTACATGCTTGCAAATTATTATTATTGTCTCCTTTTTGGTTTACATTATATGAACTTTTGCTATTTCGGTTTATGTTAATTAGTGACAATAAATTAGAGTCACATGCAATTCCTTCATTTTTATTATTCGCATTGTTATTATGGTCATCATTATACAAATTCAGTTTTTTGAAAAAAGTTTCCGCATTTATCATTATATTATTAGTAGCATTATTAGTGCTATAATCCGCCAAAATGCCATCATTATTATTGTTAATTTTTAAATTAGGAAAATTATTATTGTTAAGCATTAATAACTTATTAACGGCTTTTATATCAGAATCTTCGATGTGATTCATATTTCTTTCTTTATTCATAGAATTATAATTGCTTAATTCTTTTGCTAATTTGCTATTTATATCAGTTGGATAATTAGTATTACTATTTTTTGTATTCATAATATTTACATCGCTATTACCTCCAATGTTACAGTTATTACCATTTAGTATTGCGGCATTCATCACAGCATTGCCTATCATACCATTTCCTTTCATAAGAGTATTATTTGCAGTATTAATAAAATTTACCAAATCTATATTATTACCTCCTCCATTATTATTCATATTTGATATAAATTTCTTCTTATTCATGATACTACTATTTTTCAAATTGTTATAATTCAGAGCCATGTTTTCATTTAAACTATTCAAATGATTGTTATTTTCATCATTAATGTTATCATTCGAATTTTTTTTAGATTTTGAATTTCCAATACAACCCCCAATACTGTTATTAATATTATCACTAATAATTGTATCCATAATATTTGATGAATCTTTTTTTTTTTGAGATTTCATTTGTGAGTTGCCAAAATTATTATTATTCATTTCATTTAAGCTGATGTTATTATTACCAATCATGCTGGTACTTCCTCTGCTGGTATTCATTATTCCGATGTTTGATTTGATTGAATTATTTAAACCTCCATTTCCCATAGGATGATTATTAGTATTACTACTAATTTTATTTCCATGTCCTTGATCGTAAAATAACTGATTTATATGAATATTATTTTTATTATTTATAGTCCCAGTTTTATTCAAAACATTGCTACTACTGTTATTTACATCATTTATATGAAAATCTTGATGTTGAGGAGGATTTAATACATTCTTTTGACTGTTATTTATTAAATCTTTGGTTGATAAATGGGAAGAAATTTTATTTTTTGAGAATGCCATATCCCAATAGCTTTTAAAATCTTCATACAACATATTTTCATCCATTTTTATATCCATATCATTAAAGTTTACATTATTTATATTCATATTATTCAAATTCATATAATCCATGTTTTCTAAATTTACTATACTCCTCAAACTGCTTAAATCCTTTGTTCTATTCATTCCCATATCACCATTCGAATTATTTATGTCTGCTAACATCATATCGAGTCGTTCATAACATTTTAATATTTTATTATACAATTCCGTTGGAATATATTTACACATTGCTTGATTTAATATCAACTCTTCTAATAATAAACATGTATTTAATACATCAACTCGATAAGTATCAAGCATACTTTTTAGACTAACAAATCGTTGATGCTCTTCCTTATTAATCATAACAACTTGCCCACCATTATTATTACTATTATTATCACCTTCTAATTTACCAAACTTTTGATTAAAATGAGATATGCCATTCTCATTTGGCAACATCCCACTACTGTTATTTCTTTTATTTTCCAAATATAAAGACAAATTATCATTTAAATTTTTAGGTAATGTACCTAATAAATTATTTAACTCCATTTCACTATTATTTAACATATCAATACTCAACTTTCCATCTATATCATTTTTATGTATATTATATTTTTTATTATTTACATTATTCATATTCATAATTAAGCTACTATTGTTTCTACTATCCTGACCATGACTTGGACTATTACTTTTATTTCGTTTGTTTTCATTACCTAATTTACCAGAAGTCATCATTTCAATTTTATTCATTTTGTTTGCATTATTTGCGACATTATTGCTACTCTTATTGTTTACCCCCTTCTTACCTTCCCGTATGTTGTGGACCGAGATGGACGAATTATCCATACCGATACCACTCTTTAAATGGGAAAGTAAAGATACACTGCTATTAGAAATATCCAATGTGTCGCTATTTTCATTACTTCGCATGTTCATCGAAGATTGATGATCTCTATATTTATTATCCTTGTTTATACTTTCTCCAATATCTAAATTTGAATTTAAAGAAGTATTATTCACAATAGATGTGTTAATACCACTTTCGTTACCCAATACTGTTGTTGGATTGTTTCGTTTTTCTTTTCCTGAACCTTTGGTATTTTTCTTACCCCCGTTAAAAGCATTTACCAGTAAATTATAAATGCTAAGCTTATTCCCCTTCACATTTGATGCATTATCCCTATTTTCTAAACTATTATTATTATTATTATTATTTTTTATGTTATTTGCAGTTTCATCACTTTTATTATTACCAACTTTCCCATCTCCATGAGTATCACTTTTTAACATGACATTGTTGATGCCCAAATCTCTTTTTTCTATAAGATCTAAGTTGTTCATATTCATAATTTGGAAATTTCCATTTTTATATTCATCCAAAGCATACATATTTTTCGAGTTGGGGTCATTCATTTTATCGCTAACATTTCCATGGGGAAAATTATTTTTATTATTATTTGCATCTTTACCAGCTCGTGGCATATTAGCCATTCCAGAATTTGCATTTCCTTTTGGAAATGATTTATCTGGATTTATGTCAAGCATATCATAATTATTTCCATTACTGTTTCCTAACCCATCAAAGGCATTATTATTTTCAGATGAAAATAACTGTTCATCGTGCTTGTCCCCATTTTTATTTCCACTTTTTGTATTGCCTTTTGTGCTTTTGTTATTTTTTGTCTTTTCATCTCTTTTCACTTCATTTTCCTTCGAATTTTGCAAATACTTTGCATATTTTTCTCGTATAAATTGCTGGAAAAAGGCCTTGTTAAAATCAAACTTAAGATTTTTATCAGCAGATTTCTCATTTATTAACAAATCAACTATATAACTATGCTCATCTTGGATGTATTTATTTATCTGGTTAACAGTTATACAAAGGGGTAATATAAGATTTATATTTTGGCCATATAAATATTCAAAAAATGAATAGATATTCGAAGAAGATGTTAAATATAACACTTCTGTAAAAATCGTTTTTTTACTTTTTTTAACATCCGCTTTATTTATCTCTTTTTTACTATTTTTTATAATTATTTCTTTATTACTTATTTTATAAATATATGTAGACCATAATATGGAAAATTGAATCATCTGAAGTGTTTCGTGAGATATATCATAATGTTCATTTGCTAGTCGAATTTGATCATCTGTTAAAAATGATGAATTTAAAAATAAATTTTTTTTATCTTTAAAATCTTTTGGAACACTTAAAAATTCTAACACACCTATTTCTGATAACTTATCCCAAATATTTAATTTTAAATTTATCATTTTTTGTCTAATAATTTCACTTTTTTCACATATTAACTTTAGCTCATTAGCAACATAACTACACATTAGGCAAATAAAATTATCATTTGCCTTACCATTGTTAATGTTAGTATTTATGCTGCCATTAAATCCCGAACTTTCATTTTCAAAGTCTTTAGTACTATTACCCTTCTTCTTATTGTTATTATTATTGCATCCTTTCAATAATTTATTATTATACAAATATAGTAACCCTGGAAAGCTAAACGGCAAAAACGATTTATCTTTCCATAGTTCTTTCATTTCTAACACGGCGCTACAATCAAGAATAATATATAGTGGTAAATTACTGACATTTTGCGTTAAATCTCCTCGATTTTTTCCGTTATTATATAAACCTGATTCAATATTATTCAATGTTTTTGTTAAATTCGAGGTCGAATTATTATCATTTGGTTTATTTGTAACACCATTTTTATTATTATGACTACTAAAATTATTAACACCAAGTTTGTTGTTATCTATTCTGTTTTTTTCAACTGGCTTCGAAGTTACATCACTTATATCATTTATATCACTTTTGTTATCATCACTGATTTCGGTATTGCTTTTTCCTTTTTTTTTCTTTTTTTTTCGCTTTTTATTTTTTATTTTATTATTCATATTTTCATCACTTTTATCATTTTCCACATTTTTACTATTTTCGGTTTTTCCATAAAAAACCTCATTATTATTACGTAACATTTTTTTATTATCATCTTTGACATTTTTAGTTTTTGAAAATTTATTATGACTATTCACATTTTTATAACTTTTATTATTAACACCTTCGGTATCCTCCTCTTCGTCATCATCATCATCTTCTTCATCCTCATCATCATCGTCGTCCTCCTCACCATCTTCATATTCCTCATACTCCTCATCTTCATCTTCCTCTTCTTGTATATTATGATTTCTTCCTCGTTTATTAATTTTATTAGAATTCACTAAACAATTAATACCATCTTTACTACTGTGATTTATATTATTATCATTATTATTTATATCCATATTTATAAATGTGTCTGTGTCCAATCGTTTTCTTTCAGAATGTAAATCATCTATTTTATCATTATCAATAGATTCAGAAACTGGATATTCTTTTTTGTCATCTTTTACTATTTTTCCATTTACTATATTTTCTTTTTGATGTATAAACATATATACGTGCATTATTGGAGGATTCCATGTTGTTGAATTTAAACATTTGTATGGGCAACATCTTTTATCACTTTTTAAAGCGGAGCAAATAACTAAATTACTTTTATATCCTCGTTTTTTTTTTGCAAAATCTTCAACGTCTTTTAATATTTCCTTAGGATTCCGTATACAATTATATTCTAATCGTATCCATACAGGAATCTGTTGAGCATGTTTATAAGAAGTTTGGAATTTATCATATCTTGGATATACATAATTAATGTCTTTTTTCGCTTGAACAAAACTTAATAACAATTCTTTGCAAGCGTTATCTTGAATAAAGTTATGAGATAAATGTAACTCTTCCATAGGAATTTTTTGAGAATATATGATTTGTTTAATTAAAGATGCTCCTTCATCTTTTATATTATTTTTATATAATTTTAATATATTTATACCAATATGATCAGTATAAGTTAATATATATTTTATTAATATTTTTAAACCTGCACATGTTATATGATTTTCACTCAAATCTAAATTTAAACAATAATAATTTGGATATATTGCTTTTACATTTTTTTTTAAAATCTTTACTAATTCTAATATATGATTATCGTGTAGCGATTTATTATTTAATGATATATCTAAATGTCGATACAGTCTTTTACCTTTGCTATTTTTAAAGGTAAGTTTTTTGTTTTCTCGAATATACGACTCCATTATTTCGCCTACACATATGCATGCGCATATATATAAGCCATGTGCTCTATTACTCCTCGCTTTGCCCCTTAATACTGATTATGCTATACTGTTTCAAGCTATATTTATTATTTATCGTACTTTTTGTGTTAATTTTTTTATAAACTATAGCCTATCGCATAAGTAAAACAAATATTTATATTATTCACAGTAATATAATTCAAACACATAAGCATAATATATTTATGCATACCTAGTTTTATAAGTCTTTTATTATTTCTTCTGATATATTTTCTCTTATTTAGTATGTATATTTTTTCTTCAAAAATGTTATTTCGTTCCTATATGTAAATATTTTTTTATTATGTTTGAAATATAATCGATATATGCATAATATATAACGTGAATATGTAATATATTTTTTTCTTCGCTTCTTTTTTCCCTTTCAAAAAATGCCCTGAAAGAATGCATTTATTTTTAATAACAATAATAGCATGATTGTTATATATAATATATTTAGTTACACATATTTTTTATTTTTTTATAATGTATTTATCTTTCATATATAACACATGACAAATTTTGCTTTGGATAAGAAAATAAAAAAAAAATGATAAAAAAAAGCAAAAGTAATAAGAGTAAATTTATATATCTTAAAAATATATATATAATAAATAATTAAATTGAAAAAATTAACTAATTTTCTTATTATACAAATAAGAAGGTAAATAAATATGCGCTTACGTAAATATATATAAAGTAAGGCATATGTGTATGTATTAATATTATACGCATATACGTTCGCATACATATATAGGGATATCTATATGTACGTTCATACGCTTATAATATATATATAATACATAAGAATGTATAAGATTTAGTTAATAGATAAAAGTTGATAAAACGAATTAATTATTAAAAAAGTATATAGCATAAATTTATAGAAATTATAAAAAGCATTCTTTTATTAACAATAAAACATGAAATCAGAATGACGTTTAAATATTCTATAATCCATAAAAATATTTACATATATAATTTTATTTCTACGAAAAGCTTCATGCTTTTAAAAGTAGCAAAAATCATCGCTTAAAAATGTATATATTACATGAATGTATTAGCATATGTTACATGGATATATATATATATATAAGTCATAAGAAAATATGTATTATAAGCACAACATGTAAATTCATAATACATGTACCAATTTACAAATTATACGCATAAATGTGATATATATATATTATATATATACAAACATATTAATATATCCAATAAGGTACATAAATATATATCATATAACATGACATATCTTATGTACATCGCTTTTATTTTTAAAATCAATATTAAAATCGTATTTTGTTGTTTTTATTATATATTATATTATTTTTTGCAAAATATTTTGAAGAAAAATATATATAATAATGATATTTTTGTTTTATTCCACTTTGAAATATGCTTGTTTTTTTTTTTTTCATTATAATAAAATTAACAAATTTTCCTTTTGTTTTTTACAAATATAAATACACGCAAAAAATTGTAAAAATATTTGAAAATTACATTTTTTTTATTTTATATATAAATATGTATATATACTTGGGATTTATGTAATATAAGCGTTTCGCTAAAAATATGTCAAATCAAATTATATATACATGAATAAAGTTACGTCATAATTATACATTTCTTCATAAAACGTGCAATTATTTCGCAAAAGGTTACACTCGTATTATAACAATTGATTTCATTCAAATGTGCGTGTTTTATAATATTTATAAAATGAATAAATGTATGCATTTAATTTTTTATTCATTCCTCTTATCGCAAACATTATGGGTGTATGCTTTTTATCAGATTTGTAATATTCAATACTATTTACAAAAAATGGAATTATAATTAAAAAAAAAAAATTACATGAGCATGTAATGTATTGTGCATTTTGTACACAGATTATTATGACATAAAAAAAAAAAAATAAAATAAAAATAAAAAAATATGTATTATAGCTAGATTATTATACACAAATGTATTAACATACATAAATATTTGAAAAGTTTAGGTGGATGTATCCAAAAAGTCTTTTCAAAAATTGCTTCCCTTAATATATAGAATGGGAATAAAAATAAATTAACCAAATAATAATAAAGTAGTAATAGTAAGCTAATCATAGTAGTAATAATAGGGCGTGCTTAGTCAAAGTTGTTAATTCCCTTTGTTAAGCATGCTCTCATTTTTATATTGATTTTTTTTTATTTCTTATCATCCATTTTGGCTAACTTTTATTATATTGAAAAACAATTCTTTTTATCGCATCAAACTGCCATTTGGTACTTAAATAAGAACGTGACCAAAACAAAAAAAATACAAGTTTCATACTATATAATAATTGCTTTGTATATATTTGTATTTCGAAAAATATGGATTTTATTTTAGCATGCCCTTATGCTTATTTCATTTACAAATTGAAATTTTATAAGCGACGTAATACTTTCATTTTATGAATGAGAGAATAAAAAAAGAAGATTGTATGAAAAAAAAAAAATTATTTCCTTATAAAGGTAAAAATACTAGATAACAAATGTACAAAGGGGTTTCTTATAAAAAAATTTTAGAATAAAACAAAAATAAATCGTATTTTTCGAGAATACAAGGGTATCTTAAGATGGATTTGTTAAGGGAAACGCAAAAAAAAAATAAAAATAGGTATATATAATGTATATTGTGGCTATCCATGTAGGCAAAATGCTGAATAAGTATTAGGTCACTTTTTTCAGACAAATGCCTTTTCTTTTTATGGATATAACTAGTTTATAAAATGAAGAATACCTTTCCATTCTTCTGGTAACATATCTAATACATATAGATACTTTCCTTGATTTTTTTTCTTTAAAAGCAAAACAATTTTTGTCATTTCATCTTTTCCTAAATCTTTTTTATTATCATTAATGAAACCAATACACTTTTGTAATATATCATTTTTTTTCAAAAGTTGTAGCTCATTAATCATATTATTAGTCCCAGTTTTATTTTTATCGCCAAGATCTCGATTTGCATTTACTTTTGATCGATGGTCATTACTATGAGTTTTTTTTTTTATGCCCTGTTCATAATTTTTTCCACCAGGGAAATCATAAAATGGCAATAAGTCAAGATAAACTACTGAGTAAAAGTAACATAAAAATTCGTTAATACTCATGTTTGGTACATTATTAATTAGATTGTTTGCTATTTTGTGTAATACTTCTTTTTCGGATGAAATAGAATGGCATAATCTTGAAAGGCCTTTGGCATTAAAATTAAAAATGTTTTGTTGAATTATCGGTTTTAAGTTGTCTATATGCCTATTTAAAATTTTAAATTTAAACAAACACCAAACTAATAATGCTAAATATTTATGATGAATATTATTTATATAATGGTAATTATTTATGTCTTTTTCAATTAACTGAATAAATTCTTCATCATATATACATAATTTTGACAAACTATATAAATTTGTTATTTTATGTAAAGTAGTTAAATTATCATATTTTTTTATCATTTCTTTTATAATAATAAAATACATAACATTTTCTTTAAAAAAATATGCATTGTTTTGTGTTAATGTATGAGTTTGAGACTCATTAAATATTGTGGAGGATTTTCCATCGTCATTTTGAGTTTCTATTGTTCCTGAATTATTTCGAGCTAATTCTTTTGGAATATAATATTTCGAATAATCATTTTTGAACGAATAATTTGATATAACTGTTAACATATCAGTTAGCTCAATGGCTGATAACAAATGTAATTGATTATCAATTCGATCAATTATTTGATTCATAAATTGAATAATAAAATCTTTATGTGATATATTTTTTTGATTTAGAGGTAATTCTTTTCTATATTTTGATTGTTTTATATATTTTAATAAATTTGTTAAAACTATTTTTGTATTGGTTGTGGTATTTTCTTGAGCATATAAATCAATTAAAATTTTTGTAAAAACTCTAGAAATGCCAATATAATTATATAAGTTAAATTTATCTGATATTTTATTAATATAATTTATAATTAATCTATATATATATATATTATTAATTTTATTTAATATATATAGTGGCTCCATTACTAGTACTATATTATTTACACTAAAACAATCTAAACGGTATTTTAAGTATTCTAACAATTGATCTACTATTTCTTTTTTTTTATCAAAATAATATAAATAAGAATAAATGTGAAAAATATTTACAATTTGATCAGGGGTATAAGTTTTTATATGATAAATTATTTGTGATTCAACATGTGGTAAAAATACTTTATGAATGAATTCTTTTGTTATTTGTTTTTTTAAAATTATGTATTTTTCGTCTTTATTTGGAATTACATTATTGTTATTATCTTTTATTTTATCTATATCATTTGTTTTATTACTATTTTTATCATGTTTAATTGACTTATCTTGGGAATATAATGAATTGTTTTGTTCATTGTTAATATTTTGATTTTTATATTTATTCACTAAATTTTGAGGGAAAATACTTTCCTTCTTTTGTGGTTTTTCTACCCCCTCTTGATTTTTATTCGCCTCTTTTATCAAATTTTTATATTTTTCAATAACATGCCTACTATTAGGATCTATATCACTATATATATGTGTATCTGAAAAGTGTTTTATATTTTTGTTAAATATAGGATTTACATTATTATTATAGTTTTTTTGTGTGTTTGAATATATACTAAATTTTCTTTTCAGCACATTTTTTTTCCATTTAACTATACGCATACAACGCCAAGAAAACTTTTCCATGTTTTTCAAACTTATTAAATATTGAATCCTATTTGGTGAGTTACATTTATTTAATATATTATATGCTGTATAATAAATACAAAGAAATATATCAACTACCCTTTCTTTTACTATATTATTTTATATATACAGGGATATATACTCATTTTCCAAACATTAGCCATTATTCATTATGATAGCATATTGGGAAAATAACCCAACAATATAATAGAAATTAAATAATAATAATAAAACTCTATATTATTATTCTTTCTTAAAAAAAAAAAACTAAAAAAACAAATTATATATGAATAGCATGGAGACGTAGCAATATGCGTACATATATATATATATATAATATATGTGTAACCTACAAACTCAATTTTTTTTTTAAACTTGAAATAAGAGAAAAAAAAAATTAAAACAAAAAACAATGAAAAAATTGTATAAAAATATAACTATACAACTAAAAATTAAGAATTTGGATGAAATATTTTTTGAATTTTTTAAAGGCGTTATTATTTGTATACGTAGTATGTATAACGTGCTATAAATATAGGGGTATTTATAAAAGGGGGGAAGAATAAAATATTTAAGAATATATAGCTTTGTTATATTTTTTTATATTTATCACTATTATATATACATGTATGTAATTATATTAATATTTTTTGCATATTCTTTTACCACTTGAATGTAAATCATATTAAATATAATTTTCACAAAAAATCAAAAAAAGTTTATGTGTAAATTAAGTTATACAATATGAAGCTATAAGTTATTAATATTTTCTAATTTATTTTATCCACTATTATTTATTCAATTCTTTTATTTATTATTTTGTTTTTTTTATTCCGTGTGTTACAAGGGGAAATTTTATAAGAATGCTTTTTTATTTATCATTTTTTTATAGTAAATAAACAAACCAATGAAAATCATTATATCAAGCTGAAAAAAAAAAGTATATTTTTTCTCATAATATATTATAAATATATCCTTCAATATATAATACCATATACAAATCTACGCTTCCTATTTTTGATTAAGTTGTTATTATTGTTATTTTTTTCTACACAATATAATTTACAAAATAATATAAAAATGGTAAAAATTAGAAGATATATATTATAACCTAATTTTATTTACTGTCCTAATGTAGTAAATATATATTTTTTTGAATAATTCACATGTATAGATATATTTTATATATTAATTTTCTTTTGTTATTTTTTCTAAATTTAGGGATCTATATTTAATTATAATGGTGGTTGCGTTCTAGGAATGACTGGATCACAATGTGTTGCAATTGCATGTGATCTTCGCCTTGGGTCAAATAGTTTTACAACAGTTAGTACGAACTTTACAAAAATTTTTAAAATAAATGATCATATATATGTAGGATTATCAGGTTTAGCAACAGATATACAATCATTATATGAGTTGTTAAGATATCGAGTTAATTTATATCAAATACGCCAAGAAACAGATATGAATATAGATTGTTTTTCTAATATGTTATCAAACATTTTATATTCAAATAGATTTTCACCATATTTTGTAAATCCAATTGTGGTTGGATTTAAAGTAAATACACATATAGATGAAAACGGAAATAAAACAAATGTATATGAACCTTATTTAAATGCATATGATTTAATTGGTGCCAAATGTGAAACTAGCGATTTTGTTGTTAATGGTGTATCCAACGAGCAATTATATGGAATGTGCGAATCGATGTACATAAAGGACCAAGTAATATATCTTAAGCTTTATTTTGTTTGCCAAGATTTTCATACTCTATTTATCATTATTTTACTATTTTATTCTATAATACATACATACCTTTTTAACATCTTTAGGATGAAAATGGACTATTTGAAACGGTTTCCCAGTGCTTACTAAGTGCACTAGATCGTGATTGTTTATCTGGATGGGGTGCTGAAGTTTATGTATTGTAAGTTAACTATTATGAACTTGAAATATTTTTCATATTTGTATATACTTACGAAGTTATTAAAGTTTATTTCTTTTTATTCCCCATAAAAAGTGTAGACACATATATACACACCGGATTTTATATATTATACTTTTTTTTTACAGAACTCCAGATAAAATAATAAAAAAAAAACTTAAAGCAAGAATGGATTAAATTTCAAATATTTTATCAAAATTATATATAAATCTTTTTTTGTAATTGAACTTTTATTTTTTCATACCCTCATAAAAGCAATATATCATTACATATACATAAATACATGGAAACATATTATATGGTGTAGTTGTAAAATATAAACTTTATTTATAGTGTGTTTATATATTATATTTTGTGGATAAAATATGAAACAACGAAACTTGCGCTATATACAACCATTGTAACTTCATATTTTTAAAGACGTTTATATTTAACTACATATAACTATACATCATATAAAACACATTTCCTTTATCTTTTTAATAATACGCTGATTATATTTATGAATGGCTAAACTTTTGATGCGAACAAAAGAGGAAAAAAAAGAGAAAAAAAAGAGGAAAAAAAAATTCACGTAACTTGATTAAAAATTAAACTTATAATTTATTAAAAAAATGCAGAATTTAAAGTTAGTTTCTTTTTGCCTTTATTTTTTTAATTGAATAAGTCGGGATTCAAAGTATATAATTTGTTTTCATTTTACATCATATGTAGGGTTTTTCGAAATGAAAAAAATAACTGTAAATTTTTTTCCATTTTTTTATTTTATTTTTTTCCATTTTCTATTTTTCCATTTTTTTATTTTATTTTTTTCCATTTTCTATTTTTCTATTCTTTTAATTTATTTTTTTCCATTTTCTATTTTTCTATTCTTTTAATTTATTTTTTTCCATTTTTGCCTTTGGCCGCCTTTGCTATGCGCATTTTTTTTATTTTCCATATTTTTTTGTTTTTTTTTTCCACAAAAAATATAACTTGTATAGTGAATAAAAAACTAACAAAAGAAAAACAATTTTTTATTAACAATGGTTGTTATAGGAAAATAAAATCTGTTCATTTAAAGTTGAAGAAATTTAGGAGTAATGAAGAAAAGGGTAGCGTGGGTGGGGGGTTGAGGGATATTGCCAATTATCATTTTAAAAGGAACATATATAATAGTTGGAATAATAACTTTCCTAAAAATATTATTTATAAACAGATTTATGAAAAGACTTATCCATTTAAAAAATACTGTATTGGAGATGAATATTATGGAAGAATATTAAATGTAAATTCCAAAAAAATAAAAGTTGATATTTTATGTGATAGAAAAGCTTGTTTAAATACATCTGAATATTTCAGTTCATTAAAATTATGCAAATATATAAATTCAATAATAAATATACATGATATAATAAAAATAAAAATAAAATTTATACAAAAAATTTATAAGAAAATATTTGTACAAATAAGAAAATATTCAGTATCAGAAATATTATCTTCTTTTCAAAATGATAAAAATTTAATAAATTCAAAAATTTTTTACATTTATCATAATTATGCTTTAGTTTATATTGCTCCTAAAATACATGCAAAGTTAATTATTCACAAACAAAATAAATTAGATAAATACAAACTTGGAGATACTATTCCCGTCAAAGTTGATTCTTTTAATTCAGAAAAAAATGAGCTATATGTATTAGATCCAAACAGCTAGTCTATATATTCATTTATTCATTTCTGAAATTGTCGAATTTATAGATTTTCCAACAGTTTCTATATAATCAGTAGTGATATGATCAACTGGGATATCCTTCAATTCATTCATTATCTTTTTAATTTTTTCTTCAGACATTTTTTCTGCCATAATTTCTAAAGAATTATAATTTGAATTAACATTTCCATCAGAACCAAATGATGGATTTGTATTTATTATTACATTTTGTATTGTATCCATTATTATTTTTTGATTTAAAATTAATAAATCATTTTTAATATCACAATAATCAAACAATATATCAAATACTTTATTATATTCATTAATATATTCCATGTTCATGTTTTCTTTATCTTCTGCATCTATTTTTTTACCATTTGAATCTGTTTTGTCACTTTGTAAATCTTTTAATTTAGTTTTTTTTTTATAAAAAGATAGGAATTCTGATGCATTTGTTATTTTATCAATAAATTCGGAACCAAATAATTGAGTATTTATTATATTTATTTCATTATATTCTATCTTTATTTTTATAAGAGGCTTATTATAAACATTTTTTTTTATTTTTAGCAAATTAAATGTATCATATTTTTCTGAAAAAAAAGCTAAATGAATAAAACTACTAGTATAAAAATCGTCATTTTGTAATTTTGAAAAAAAATCATTTACACATTTATCAGTTATGCTAGAAATAATATTACCTTCCTCTAAATCTGTGATTCCACAATTAATTCTATCATTTTTTTCTTTTTCAAATAAAGATGGAAAAAAAATTTTTTTAAAAAGATAATAATTTTTAATTTGATTTAAGAGTTGTTTTCGAATTTTGTCTAATATTGAATTTGTTTGATCATGCAGAAATTGTTTAAGAACATATTCATCATTAAAATTTAAATCATAATTTGATAATTTTATTTCTTTTAATTCAAATGGCCTAACTGTTTCTAAGTTTATTTTCAAAAATCGAAATCTTTCATTTTTAATTTCTAACAAACCTATATACTTATCACCATATTCATTAACACATAAAGAAGTTCGAACTGATGACCCTAATTGTAAATTATAAAAAGTGTGAAATAAACTTTCTTCTAATTGAGGTTTTGAATTATGCTCGTGACCCCATATAACTAGATCTATAAAACTAGGAATAAATGATTCTTTTATAAAATTTTTAGAATTATTAGAATTTGTATTTCTCATATATCTATTTTGATGTAAAACTAATATATTTATTCGATTTTTATAATCCTCTGGTATTATAAATTTTATATTTTTATTTTCAAAATAATTATATAACCTTTCATCTTTTATCCATCCAATTGCATATATAGATATATGTGTTCCTTTTTTATTAAGTAGTATTGGCTTTATTACTAATTTTTCCATATTATTTTTACCAATATAATTTATTAAGTTTGAAATATTTAAGATATCTAAAGGACATATATAATCATAACTATATGGGTAATCATGATTTCCATGTATTGTATAAAATGGGATTGATTTTTCAAACTTTTCATTTACTGGAAGAATTTTCATTTCTGTGTTATATTCTTCTTTATCTGATTTATTTATTATTTCATTATCCATTTTATATTGTACATTTTTTCGAATTTCATCATAATTTCCATCCAAACTTGATTGGAATCCTTCTATTTCTTTCATTTCGTTTATCTCATTTTTCCTGCATCTTTTTGGCTTGTCTTTTTCCCCAGTTTCAAAAAATGTATTAGGAATATTTTCATTTCCATCATAAAAATCGTAACGATAATTTGTTACTTCGTTAAGAAAAGTTGTATATTCAGATGTATGCATCTGTGAATCTGAAGATACAGAAATATCTGACTTTTGTTGATATAAAGAAAATTGGTTTATATTAAAACAGTTGTTTTCATCTTTTAATTTATTTTGATTTTTTTCATCATCTTTTTTATTATTTACATGGCAATATTTTCTTATTATAGACATAGTCTTAAAAAGTGTATATTCTGAAACTTTATTTTTGTGAAATAAATCACCACTATTTAAAATCATATCAACATTTAATTTTTTTGCAATAAATAAAATTTCTTCAAATGTGTTAAAAGTATCTTTTTTTTGTATTGGGTTATTTTCTTTATATCCTAAATGATTATCTGTACATAATAATATTTTTAATGTATTTGGGTCATTTGATCTTAATATTTGTTTTATATTTTCGATATTCATATTTTTAAGACTATTACTATTATATTCTATATTTTCATTCCTTTCATCTATTATATTATATTTTTTTTTATTTGTATTTTTATAAAATGAGCAATCTTTATTTAATTGCTTTTTTTGTATGGATTCACCATTTTCAAAATTTTCATCATTTTTTGCATAAAACATTAATTCATTATGAACATAACTATTTCCATTCTCTATACCTCCGTTCATATTATATATATTTATTTCATTATCATACATGTCTATATCATTTTTCTTTACCTCTTTACATTGTTGAAATTGCATACTGGATTGGTTCTTATTTTGCGCTGATTTATTTTCCAATTTAACTTTACATTCACTAGTACTTTTGTATCTATTATTTGATTGGAAATAATCCATTATGGTTGTTTTTTGATTTGTTTTACCAAGCTTGATATTGTTACTTTTATTTTGGATATAATCATTATTTTTGTTTCCTTTTTTAATCTTATTATCAGATTGATATAGTTTATTTTCTGAATTTAAAATCGGGTAGTTATATTTATGATTATTTTTTTCACAAAAATGATCAGGATTTATATTATTTTGTGTTTTATTTGATGCATAATTAAAATTCATATCTTTTAAAAATATTTCATTAGTTGGTATATTTGCATTTATATTATGTTTATACGTTTTTGACGTTTCTTCATTTTCAATTAGTAAATTTCTAGTTTTATTAAAATTCTGATATAAATCTTTTATCGATATCCTTGTTGTTTGTTCATTCTCGTTAAAACTATTTTCTACATATCTAGTTTTATAAACATTTATTGTATTCCCTTTTAATATATTTGTAATTCGATTTCCTCTTATATTTGACACATTTTTATTTTTACAAATCTCATTTTCCATTTCTTTCTGATTTATTTCATTTTTATCCAAATCTGATAAGTAATTATCCATTCCATCTTTGTCTGCATCTTTCATTATATAACACAAAGCAATTTATAATATATACACACAATATGTTATGTCAATGCAGCTTACTATTATTGTGGATGTTCAATATGGTTATTCCAGTATATATACTAGAAAAGGGAAGAAAAAGGAAGAAAAAATAAAGCATAAATATAATAATTTAAAAAAAAAATATATATAGCGGCTAATAGATATAGAGTTATTTTACAATTTTTTTTCATAAAACAAATATTATTTTAAGAACATAAAATGCGAATTTAATAAAAAATCGGTATCATTACTATTATTATTAGTGTAGATAATAGCTAGTTTTATTCCCCAACTTTTATAAACACTATAAATTAATTTTCAACATGTTTACATTTATATAGCACAAATAAAAGCGTTTTTCCGATTTTTTTTTTTAAAGCATATTTATTTTCAAAACCTATTCTAAAAATGGTAAATGAGTTACAAAAAAATAGTAAAAAAATAGAAAAAAAAATAGCAAAAATTAGGGGGAAATACTGTGTAAAATATGAATAAGAAATGTTACAATTTATATTTTATCTGTTGATGTGTATGCACAAAATGAGTGTGATACAATTATTCTTATATTAATAAACATTAAAATAAAGTAAGTTCGAAATGCTTATTTTATAATTAAAAAACAAAAGTTTATTAACAAAATAAATAGGTAGCTAACGAGTAGTTGGTGCGTAGGGGATTGGGATTATTTCTTGAAAAATTTAATTGGGGGAAAAAAGACATAAGTAGAAAAATATACCTTGTATGTATTAATTTTATGTATTATATTAAGCGATATACAAATGATAAAAATAAGAAAAAAAAAAAAAAAAAAATTTAATGTTTTATTCATATATTTATTATTCAAATGACCATTCAAAATAAATAAAGAAAAACTTATTATAAATATAAGAAAAGAAACAAACAAACCTTCATATATATACTGAGAATTTGTTGATCTATAAATATATGTATTCAATATAGAATCTAAAGTTATATCAGTGTTATAAAACTCTGATTGATATATTAAACAGTGAAATAATCCACTTAAACATATAAAATATAAAATATATGAACAAATAAATATTATTATATTATATTTATTTACAATTAAAATGAATAAATATAATAACATAAATATAATTCCTATAATAAATGATAAATACATTTTAATGTTTAAAAAAATACCATCTTTAGTTACAGATTCTTCTCGGGTTCTATTTAAATTAACACTATATCTATTAATATTGTGCATGTATATGAATTTTAAAAAATAATTTGTAATACTTTCTATGTTTAATTCTATTTGTATTTCATCATCATTTAAACCATCTTGTTTTTTTTCTTCTTTTTTTATAAAATTTTCCAACATATATATACTATAAATAAGCGAATAATATTTGTGGTTGTATAATGTATGTTCATTCATATATACAAATTCTGGATAGTTTTGTATCATGTGTATATGTTTTAATGGATTTAAATTTGATTTATTAAAATTTACATAAAAAAAAAATATAGGTTTTAACAAATTATTTTTCATATATATATTTGTGCTTCCTTTTTTATAATTTTTTTCGTTGTATAAAAAAATATTTTCTAAAATAATTTTTTTTGCAACAGTGTTAAATAGTTCTAATAATACATATGTTTTTCTATCAAACATAGAAATATTATTTTTCATTTCAACATCAATTAAAAATAATACACAATCGTATTCTTCATCTTTATTTAAAACATAATCTATATAATCGCTTAAACTTAATTCATGTATATAATGGAATGATATTTCATTTTGTGTTTTATCTTTTTCATATTCTTCATTTATATGAAGTTTTATTTTTTTATTAATTAACTTCTTTAGTTTTTCAAATTTACTAACATCATTTAAACAATATGTTACTGACTTGAAAAATACAATCACAAAGTACAAAAAAAAAAAATACAATTTTGAGTACGTTATTTTCATCTTTCTATTTTCTTAATAGTGTGTGATATAATATAGATACATTTCTTCACACATCATATTTTCATAAATCCATGATAAAATATCATTGTTCACAAAAAAAAACATACCTATTATTTCCCCTGTTCTACAAAAATATCAAATATAAACTCTACTTAATGATTATAACTCCGACTATCCTTTTTCGATTAAGCTTATACTATATTTTTTTTTTTTTTGTATAATGTAGACTTTTTTATATTTTATTTATTAATATTTCCAAAAAAATACATTGGAAAGTTTTCCCTTTTGTGTTACTTGGCTTGTAGGAAGTGAATAATAATAATATATATTATTAGTACATGCTTAATTTTACAAAATAATAGTTTTATTATTTTAAAAATACAAATGAAATCAAAAAAAATTCGAAGCGCTTTACCATGTGGGCAATGCACATTGGAAAAAATAAAATAAACGAATAAATAACGAATAAATACGAATAAATAACGAATAAATAAACAAATAGTAATATAATAAAAAAAAATGTGCAATAAAAATCATATTACATACTACTGCCTTATAAACAGCTATTAAGCTTGGAGCTATTTATATTAAAATTATGAAAAATGAAAATATTTCCAAACTTCAAAAGGTTTAAAAAAAAACAAATAAATAATAAGCATGTGCTTATTTAACACGTAAAAAAAATACATGTACGTGTACATGCCCATGCTTATTGTATCTCATTATTTGCATCCATTGTACATGCAGAAATATAACAAGAAACATATACTACTATATTAATATATCCATTATTTGTGATAAGACTAGGGACATTTATCCGGTAAAAATATGTCACCAGCCGATATTATTTTGTTGTATAATTGTGCCGAAGTTGGTCTAGATTTGTAATCTAGCGATAACATTTTTTTACATAAACTAGCTACATTTGGATGTTTTTTTATTAACAAGTCAGGTAAAATTCTTTCCCTGGCATTACATAATATTTGTGTTCTTTCCATATTTGTTTCCGTTTTAATAAATAAATCAATTATAATTAAACCTAAAGAGAAAATATCTACCGATTTGGTATATTTATTTCCTTCTAATTGTTCAGGTGCTGAATAAAGTTTTGTCCCTATTCCTAGTGTATGATTAATTGATTCTTTTTTATTTTTTAAATTGCTTGAAAAATCGCTAGCTACCGTTTTATTGCACCCCCCCATTTGCTCCGTTGTTTGATCAGCTGATTTTTCTTGTATATCGTCATGGTGTAGTCCTTTTCTATATATACGCATCCACTTTGCGCCAAAGTTTTTATTGGAAGCCGAGCAAAATTTATTTTTGATTGTTTTTATATTTATATATTTTTTTTTTTTATTACTACGACAATTTTGAAAAGATTTAGACAAGAAATATTTTTCAATTTCTAATCGACAATAAGCATTCCGTTTAACAACTATTGCACTACTTATAGAACTATTTGTACTACGTCTTCCTATAGGGTGTTTATTTTCTTTTTTCTTTTTTTTTTTTTGGGCAGCTATTTTGTTTTTATCCATTTTTTCCCCGATATCATTTTTTTTTTTTTTTGTGTCACAAATATTACCATTTTCTTCCTCACTTGTTTTACTACATTTTTTTCTCGTTTCTACCGATTTATCTTCATCAGTGAAATAGCGTCTTGTTTTTGTGCATCTCAAAAAAACATTCATGGAAATATTCATTTTTTCGGATTTATTCGATTTTATTATATGATTTTTTATAATGTTACATTTTTTCATTCGATTCCTATCAATATGTTCCCTATTTTGCGAAAAGGATAAATTATGGCATTTATTTGCATGCCTAACTATTATGTTTTCATCTAAAGTGGATTTTCTTATATGAATGGTGTTACTACCACTTTTAAATTTGGTTAATCTTCTCCTATTTTTACTAAGTATATTTAATTCACCTATTGTGCTCCACCATTGAAATATTCTTTTGCAACTCCGAAGGTTTCTATTTTTATTTTGAATGGCAAATTTCTTCGATTTCGATATACTACTTTCATTATAATCGCCTTTAGTATTATGCACGTCACTTATTTGCCCATTTTCCAATGGGAATACTGAATTATAGTTTGAAAACAGTTTTTTTTTGTTGCAAAAAAAAATTTTGTCACAGTTTTTATTTATTATCAGATCCTTTTGTATCTCCTCTTCTTTTGTTGTATTTATTTTGTGGTCATCCAAATAATCATATGAAGCTAAACCAAAATCACCTATTTTAACAATATCATTGTTTGATATAAATATATTTGAAGGTTTTAAATCTCTATGCATAATGTTATTATTATGTATATAATTTAAGCCCATAATTATCATATTTATGATTTCAATGTTTCTTTTAATATTAATACGAGTTCTTCTATTGATGTAATTTTCTATTGTATCTTTGCAATATTCCATTCGTATATATAAATTAAATTTATATTTTTTATTTTTTATAAAATTTTGTTTATTTTTTTCATTATCTATGTTTGATACTGGATTCTTTTCACTAAATTGGGATATGTTTGTATCAATTTTTTTATAATTCTCCTCCTTTTTTTCCTTGTTTTTACAAAACATATTTTGATTTTCTTCATTCAATGTATTTATTATATCTTTTCGTTTTCTTTGTCTTTGCCCATCCCAACCAATACGCCGTTTTTTTGACGGTTTTACTTTCTCTGTATTTAAAATACCGCATTTTGTGAAATAATGCTTTTTAGACCGCTGATCATAATTATTATTATCATTTCCACAATTTTTAAAACTGCATTTATTTGGTATAGTTAAGAATCTATTATATGAATATATTTCCAGTATATCATTTTCCAAATGAATGGGTAATTTGTTATTTATTTTATGCACATTCGAAATAAAATATTTTGTAACCATATAAATTTGATGAGATAAATAAGGATTATATATAATAGACTTATTACTGTTAAATCGATACAGATTGCTTCCTTCTCCTTTATGAAATAAATTCATAAGTAAAATAAAAAAATCAAAATATATATTATAAGTATGTAAAAAATTATCACATCTTATGATAAAATGTGGTTTAAAAAAATTGTCCCATTTTAAAATACATAATAATGATGGTAGCTTAAAATTGTTGAAACTTTTCCTAAATTCGATTTTTATAATTTTTTTTTTTTCTTCAAAATTTTTTTCCTTAGAAGCATTTCCTAGTTTTCTAAATTCCAATTGATAAACTGAATTGTAGCTATTGCATATGTTATGTTTTTCTCTGCAATTGTAAAACGAGTTACTATTTATTTCTGTTTTTATTTTGTCGTAGTTTTCATTTTCTTTTATAAATCCATACCATTCCCACTTGTTAACATTTTTGTCAATACAATTTGAAGTATATTCATCAATATCACAATTGCAATACCTATACACTTGTTGTTGTATATATTTATATAGACAATAAAATATATTATCTTCATTATCATGAATAACTGTTTCATAATAAGGATTGGTTTGGGGATTTGAATTTACATTGCTTTCCTCCAATTTAAATAAATTATAAAAAATTTTAATATTATTTTCATGTTTTTTTTTATTAGTTATTAAAAATTGTCTTTTAATATCTCTTTCTTTTTTTCCACTATTATTTTTATTGTTAATATTACTTGCCATTTTTAAAATGTTACATTTTTTGTTATATGAATTTGTAAAATTATCTTCAAAATCTGTTCGAATTGTGTCCATTTTTATCATCTCATTTATATATTTTTTTTTTTTATTGTTTTTGTTCACTCTCTTTTGCTCCTCATAAACTTCCCCTTCATCCTCAATACAATACATATCAAATGTTTTTTGATAAAATATTTCATTCGAATTTATTTTTTTCCTACTATTTTCAAACGGATCATTAATATTATCACTATATATTTCGGTCAAATAGGTGGTTAGTACATATTCATTACTTTCTCCTTTCAATGTTTTAAGTAGGATTACCTTTATATTTTCGTTCCTTTTTTTATATGTTTTATGTCTCTCACTTTTACACAATACACTATCAAAATATATCCTTTTCTTGTCATTTATTTTATTATATTTAAAATAAAAAGTTTTATTAATTTGACATATTTTTCGGATTATTATTTTTTTCTTATTTTGTATCAAATTTTTATCAATTTTTTTAAAACTACATTTATATTTCAGGGTTTCTAAAGATATATGTTGGTTAACCTCGTTCATTTTGTTAATTTTATCCATATTTTCCCTTTTTATTTTAGTACTCTCCTTAATCAATTCATTTGTTCCACATGCTTTTATCATACTATTATCGCATTGATCATGTAAACAAGAAAAATCATCTTTCAGCTTACAAGCGTTGTCTCGATATAATATATTCCCCCTTTCCATACCAAGCATATTCTTATATAACTCTTTATGTCTATGGGATAAAACTTGTCCCTCATGTTCATTAATTAGAAAACAAATATAAGATGAATCGTTTTCATCACAATCTTTTGTATTATATATATTGCCACAATTTTTATGGTTATATTCATATTTTTTTTGAATAGAAAAATTATTATATATATCATTAGAATCGGCTATTTGATGGTTGTTAGACATAATAGGATTCGGTTCAACGTTGGTTACAAAAAAACGGTTTGCATTATTCACACTTTTAAAAAATATTTTTTTGTGACTTTTGTGGTTTTTGTAATTCTTTTGTTTTTTTGAGTTTTTTTTATGTTTGAAAAATTTGAGTTTTTTGTTTATATTATTCCTCTTTGTATTTAGTTCATTTGGGCTAGCTAAATCGACGGTACTACACGCATTACTATTAGTAGCATTTTCAAAAATAATTTTAAAGTCGTCATTTTCGCTTGAATATACAATATTGTCAAAAAAATTTTCAAGTTCTTTTTTCTTTATTTTTTCACTTTTATATTTTTTTATAATATTTACATTTCCATTTAATAATTTGTTCTCTTTTTTCTCTCTCCAATAGTTTGAATTATATATACTTTTTTGTGTTCTCATTTTTTTTTTACACAAATTATTCTTTTTATTCTTAATTTTATTTCCAATTTTCGAAAAGTTTTGTTTAACAAGTATTTTGTTTCCATATAATGAAACAATATCTTTTCTGTTCCCGTCTTTTATTTTATCAAAGTAAGGGCAAAATTGTTTTACTGCATTTTTATTATTATATGGCCACTTTCGAGCATATATCAAATTTATGTTGTCGCTAATATGTGCATTATTTTTATAAAAATATTCCAAGTAATTATAAAAATATATTCTATAATCTCTTATTATATTAATATCTCGCACAATTTTTGTATCCTTTACTTTGATTTGTCCATTTTTTTTCTTTATTACACTGCCAAATACTAATATATAACACTGCCCATTTTGCTCATATAAAATTGTTTCAATATTAATATTCACTAATTTTTTGAACAAAACTTTTTTAATATTATAAATAAAATGTGTTTCTTTTAACTTTTTTTTATATTTTTTATTATTATTTCGATTTTTTTTTTTTATTAAAATTCCTTTTTTTACACTTTTGGGATTTTTTGTCAATTCACAGTCTTTCCATTTTTTTAAATCATTTTTACTAGTTAAAACTATAGGGGTATTCATTTTTTTTTTTTTTTTTTTAATGTGAAGAATATTATCGAGACAATATATTTTCATAAAGTTCATCAAAATATTAAAATATATATGTCTTGAAGTCGTTAAACAACTTATTATATTTTCTTTGATTACAATGCTGTTACTCCACATGTTAATAAATTTTCTCCACATATATTTACATATCTTAGTATTATTACTATTTTTTATAACCCTTCCTAATCTTTCGTAAAATAATAATATGTTTTTATATGAATAATTATAACCTGGGAATAAATTATTCGCAATTTCATTACTTTCTAAAGACCTGATATTAAAAAGAGTATCAAAATAATATGCTTGAATAATAAAACAATATATAAACAATATCGCATATTTTGTATATATATCATAATTTTTTTTTTCATTTTCAAAATATGAATTATATATAATGTAGTTCATAAAATTTAGCGTGAATATATTATTAAAAATCTCATTGTAACTATTTTTTGATACACTATTCGTTGCAGCAGCACTACCAATACGGGTATAAAATTTTATCATAACTTTAATGAAAAATATGTCCATTCTTGTCAACGTATAAGCAACATTGACAAAATAATTAATCATCTTTAAAACAATAATAACCCAATAATAATTTCCTTCTCTATTTATGCTTAAGACATTTCTTATAAATATTGTATCAACAATAGTTGTCCAGTTCATTATTATGTACAATTTCCCCCAATAAACATAATATAATTTTTTATTTAATTTGGCAAAAATTTTCGAAAGGATTTTTATGCATTTACCTTTATCATCGTAAAATAAATTTATAAGAGACAACCACACATATATTATATCGCCAATTCCTTCTATATCAAATTGCTTGGATTTTTCAAAATAATTATAAAAATAAATAATTAGATATAAAATTTCAAATTTCTTAAATATATTTATTTGAATATTATTTAAAAATAACTCTATGAAAAAATTAAATATATTTTTTTTCTTTTTATACATTTTTTTTCCAAAAATTAGAGAAATTGCAATCATACTCTTCCATATTTTGACCATTTTATGGATACCTATTTCATCACCTTTATTACTTCTGTCTGATTTATCCTGAACAATATGAATTCCTTTGCGAATAAAATAATCTTCAAAATGCTTCAATAAAAATATACAAATCACATTTGTCTCTATTCTATGCAACATCAAAACTATTCTCTTAGAAATTTTTAATAATTTTCTATAAAGGTTATATTGAAAAAGACTAACAAACTTATTCTTATACTTTTCTATATCTAAAAAAAGCATAATAATATAATGATAAAAAATTATGTTTTCAAAAAAATATGTTTTTTGGTTATGTCTCTTAATGTAGAATTTTTTTTTACTTTGATAATTTCGGCTATTTTGACAAATTTGTCTTTTCTTACTAATTATGGCATATTCATTTATTTCTCTCCTAATCCAAATATAAAAATTGAGAAAATAAATGGCATTATAAATATTCTCTTTTTCATTATCATTTTTCAGTCCGAATAGATAGTTATGTTCATTATATCGTAATATATTTTCATTTTCATAAGTTAATTTATATGGATTGAGGGAAATGGACAATTGCTCGTATTGTTCTTTTATTCGATTTATTAATTGATTTTTGTTTTTTTTATTATATATTTGAATGTTAAATGAAGAAATATCTTGCTCAAAATCATTGTAATTAACTTTGATATTCGTTATGGCTATTTTTTTTTTTTTTTCAAATTTCTCTTCTCGTTTAAACTTGTTCATTTGTGTTTTCATGAGCCTACAAATTTTGCTGAATAAGATATATTTTTTTGAGTTTTCATGTTTGTTTAGGCAATATTTCCAATTTTTTTTATTGTTATAATGCTTTCTCCATAACTTGTGATGTTTTTGCCTTTTATATGTTAAACTTTTATAAACAAATACATGTATAGGTTTTTCATAATATATGTTTATTTTTTTAATACATTTATTTCCTATGGTATTTTTCAAATGTTTTTCTTTTTTTCCTTTTATCCATATATCCTTCTTTTTTATTATTTTTCGTTTTAAATTAATTTTTCTATGTTCTTTATATACGTCTTTCCCCTCATATATAATATCATTCTTAAAATTAATCCACATTTTATAGACATCAAAGTTATTACAATTTATTTTAAATATAAACTTTTCCAAAGTATTTTTATTCCTATATATTTCCAGTTTATTTATTTTGGCCATATTCGATATATACTCTGATAATTCACAACTTCCATTAGGAGGAATACGCATATTAAGTATTACATTTCCTAATTCGTTTGATGGAAATCGCGATAGTTCGATTAAACTGTGTCTAAATTCTAATATTATATTGTACAAATTAGTATTATCCTTTATAATATTATCACTAACATATTTAAGTAGCTTAAATATATCGTTTTTCTTTTCTTTTCCATTTTTCCCCAAATAACTCCACCATAAATAATGTAGAATATTTCCTAAATTATTATTAAAAAAAATGAATGTTTTATTGTTTTTGTTATTTAAATATGAACAGTCATCATATATAGCCAAAATATATTTTTCAAATAGAAAGTTTTTAAAATTTTTTATTAATTGTTCAGGCAATAAACTTTCAATATTTTTTTTTTCATTTTTGCACACACACATTTGATTCAAAATTTTCCACAAACACATTATATTATATTTATTTAGTTCAATTTGATGATTAAAATTATAGTTGTGTTTTTCCTTTTTAAAATTTTTTAGCAATATTAAATTTTTCCAATTATCTTTTTTTAATACGTTTCTTTCATTATTGGTTATGTTTGAAATATTTAAAGCGTTTTCTGGACAACTTAAATGTTTTAATTTTTTTTTTTTATGATCAGATAAGGTAATAAGTACTCTCTTTTTCGTATTTGTATTTTGTTCTTTCCTTTTTTCTCTTCGTTGTTGTTGTCTTTTTTCACGTCGTTTGTCTCCCATTTGTTCTCTTTGTTGTTCTTTTCTTCTTCCTCGCCTTTCCCTTTTCGATTTTGATAAGGTTTGAACAACTTCTAACCAAAAATCATTCATACTGACAATATTGGGGTGGTTTTTTAATTTTCTTAAGCATTCTATTTCTCTTAAATTTAATAATACCTTTTTTTCATAATTAGATTCATTGGCTGAAAATTTTATTTTTTTTAATGCATAAAATTTATTGCTTTTTTTTTTTTTAATTTTATAAACACATGAAAAGCCACCTGCAGCTATTAAATACATAAATATAAATTCATTTTTTATTTTTCCATTTATATTATTAATCACTCCAGTGGAACTTCCATTATTAATGCCTTTTTTCTGATCCACCATATTCAGCATGTTGTTATCTATAGTACATATTTAATCCTATAGCTTCCCCATGTACATATTAATTTGGTATATACCTATTTTATTGGAATAAATATGTATATATATGTGTGTATACAATTTGTTCGTATAGTATGATAGCAATAATCCACATTAATAAATGGTGATAATGAGGGAAAATGATTATGATAAGTTCTATCCAATATAACTAATAAAACTACCCAATAATAAATGTCGGTGCTATTCAACCAGTATGTGGAAATGTTGGGTGGTGTTTGTAAAAGAACGTCAAAAATTAAAAAAAAAAAAAATAAATAAATAAATAAATAAATGAAATAATATTTTCCATTCCTCTAGGATTATTTGTTTATGTTAAATATAATAATAAAATAAAAATAAAATAATAAAATGCTTTAAGTCTAATTCACATTTTGGTTTCTAAAAGGCATAGATAATTCCTCTATTGGGGTATTTTGGGGGGCGTTTCTTATTTCACAAGATCGTTTTTAGTTTATACTTTTTTTTCTAATACATACAACATCATGCTGATATGTGCATATGTTAATACAAAACTTTGCGTCTTTTGCTTATATATAAATAGTGCATAATATTTATTATTCAAAATAAAATTAAAAAAAATTATTATGTTGACACAAGTAATATGTTTAATAATACATTGTTAGCCTTTAATTAAAAAGTGGAAACTATCTTTTTTTGTTTTTTTTTAATTAAGGGTATAGAGAAATACATAATCATGCATGTATATAATACAGTAAGTTACATATTCATTGATAGATCACTTCAATGATAAGACATAAAATAAAATTTGCGTATTATTCCGAAAAAAACATTAAAATTTCAACACTTCAAGAATATATATACAAATAAAATTATATAGAAAATTAAATATATATGTTTAAATTGCATTGATATAAAAAAAAAAATTTGCATACAATAAAAAAATTTTACGAATTGGCTTTCTATACGCACGTTTCCATATATGGGTGAGGGAAATTAGTTGATTGGCATTTCTAGTATCAATTTGTTATTATACATTTTCTATTATTACATAAAAAAGGTAAAAAAAAAAAAGATAATACAAATAAACAAAAAAAATGAGAACCAATTCATCCTACATAGATTGAATCGTGCCTTCAAAGATAAAATATATAAATACATGCATATATATGTATGTTAATATTTGTGTATTGATTTATTATGATTCTCTTTTTTCTTAATTCGTTATACAGAATATTTAGCATAAGCACACAGTATACATAAAAAAAATAAACTTAAGCCCGCGCAAGTGTAAATTAAAAAAAAAATTAAAATTATATTAATTGGAAAAATAATTACAAAGAATAGAAAAACGGTAGTTTGTGCATACTTCCATACTATGATAAACACATATGTGTACTATTTTATAAGTTGATTTTAACAATTATGCAAACTAAAGGTATAGATCTTTGTATGGATACATCGAGTTAGTATAGTTAAAAAAATAAAATAATTAAAAAATAAAACATAATTATAACACAATATATTTTAAGACAAAAAACGCCATGAACATTCTCCTATATTTTTTTATGAAATGAACTCAGGTGTGTGAAGGAGTTTTTTTATATCATTGGCATATATATAAATATATTTTTTTTAAAATAAAATTATGGTGATTTAAATAAATAATATTTACATTTTTAATTTCTAAATTTTAAAATAACTAAAAAAAACACCAAATCGTTGTTTTTATGAGTGTACACACACATACATATATTCACATAAAATGAATAAGCATGCAAAAAAAATATATAGATATGTGTGTATTTTTCTTTATATATGCATATTTGATAAATGTAAATATTATTTTTCAAATTATTTAAAATTTATAAATGCTCATTCAAAGTAAGAAGGAAGTTTTTTTTTTTTGAATATCAAACGACATGAATGTAAAAGTTTCCAAAAAATAAATATATGGCTCGAAAAGGATATTAAATTTTATATATGTATATAAACAAATAAGGGGCATAAAAATATGAAACATACATAGATAAAAAATGTAGACAGGAATTTAATAATATATGTAGACAAAAAAATTTGAAAATGAAAAAGTTTACTAACTGTATAAGGAAATTTTATTTTGAAAGAATAATGCTCATAATAAAAATTTAAAAAATGCATATAATAAATAAAAACAAAATCTAAGAATTGTTTTTTTATAAAATGAAAAAGCTTAATCTATGTGTGTATATATTAACAGTGAATTTCTCTTTTGGGATTACATATTTTATTATGGCAAAAAGATAAATTATTAAAATAAGAGTAAATACATGTTCACTTGTAAGTTAATTTTATTTATTCATATTCAAAATGTTTCAATGAATATATGCAATGGTATAAAACATTATAGGAAAATAAAAGTATAAAAATTAAAATAGCGTATTTAAAAATATTTTAAGAGGCTTAAACTTACTTGTCCAATAAGTCGACCATAAATCCTGCATGTTTGAAATGCATATATCGTTGCATGCTAATGTCTATACAAGTACACATATACAAATAAATGTTTATACTTATTTATTTTTTTGTTTATTTTGTTTGATTTCTTGTAATTTTATTTATTTTAGTATCCCTATATATTATGAAAAAAGGTAATAACCCAAACAGGACATTTAAAACACAGTGTGGGCATATATAATAATGACAATAATATTGATGATAAAAAAAATATAAATAAAATATCATAGAAGAAAATGTTGTGTTTATTTTAAATGACAAACTTTGCATGAGGAAATATATATTTTGTTTCCTTTATTTGTAAGAAAATTTACAAAAGTTAAAACAAATAATTATTTTTTCAGAAAAAAAAAATTTTATTTCTCTTTTTTCAATGATCTAACAAAATGAGAAATAACCCACCAAAAAAAAAAATGAAATAAAATTAATAATCTTATTATTTATGAACATTGCAAACGTTTTATAATACATAACAATAATGTTCATATATATGGGGAAGAATAAATCTATAATCGTATTATTTATATAGTTAAATTACTCATAAAAAATATTATGTACATTCGAAATATTGATATGTGGATCAGTAATAAGATATAAAAATTAATTAGCATAAGGGAAGATGAGTGGACAGAATATATACATGGAAACATGATTATATTTATGAAAATAAAGGAATAATACTTTTGATTTTTTTTTTGTTTTTATAAAAAATGAAATAAACTATTATTATAATGAGAATAGAAATAAATGCGTCTTATTATTATTATTTTATTTTGTAACCATAATTATTCTTAGAGTATAAATAGAACATATTATATGTGTATATGGAAAAGGAAACTAAAAAAAAATAAAAATAATTTCTTTATATATATATATGCATATAATATATTTAGCTGCATAATTTTGAGTACCCTTGAAATTAGTAATTAGGGGTTGGAATTGGTTTTATTATTTTACAAAAAAATTATTATAAAGATAATACTTAATGATGTTAGCGATATTTTATATAAAAGCTGGGTTTTATGTATATATATATATGGAAGTTTATTTATATATAACATTTGTTAACTATTTTATTCTAATTATATATGAATTTTTTTATAATTTCAATTTTAGTATAATTTTTATAATACAATTTTTAGGCGTTTTTTATAAATAATTATATATATATTAATTTGAATTTCTCTCAAAAAAAACCCTAAAAGCCTATAAAATATATTCATTATTTTAATGATCTATATTTTTTAAATATATATATTTTTATTATAGTTTATATATTGCATGCATATCTTTTCTCCATACATAATAATTTTACCACAATTTATCTTTTCAATGAATACACAAAACATTTAGTAGCATTTCTAATAATAAAATTGTATTGTGAATTTTTATATTAACAGTTCGCATTACAATTTTTTTTATTATTCGTATTATTATATTATATATTATTTATTTATATTATACACGATTAATTGCATTTTTTTCTAAACCTGTTGAAATGTTCATTGCGTATAATTATTAAAAATGAAGAGGGGGGGGAGTTAATTATTAGTTAAATATTTGGTTAAATATTTTGGTTAAATATTTTGGTTATATATTTTTATACATGCAATAATATCCCATTTAAGTGGAAACCTGCACCTTTTATTAAATCTTCATTTAAAATTTTAAGATTTTCATATTTTTCGTGGCTTTCAAAAATATTTAATTTATAATTTTTTATTCAAATGTTTTACTAAAAATTTTATACATAAAAATTTTGTACAAATGTTTTATACATAAAGATTGATAATAACTTAATGCTTTCATAATTCATCAATTTAATTATAATGATAAAATTAAAAAAAAAAAAAAAATTTTTTTTTTATTCGCGACATTTTTTATTTTAAATTATTTATAATATATGTTTTCCACACTATTTTGTTTTTCCCATTTTTATGATGTGATAATGAACGAGAACTTGGAATTTATAAGTTATATATAGGGACACATATTATTCATATATTTTTATTAATTATTATACAATTTACTTTGATGTTTAGTAGCTGCTTTTTTACTAATTTCCGTTTATGCCAATACAAATATTCATTGATATATATATATATATATATATATTATGTACATAATTGATATTTTTTCTTTTATTCATGTTGTGTTAATATAGAGAAATACATGTAAACAACATTTATAAATTGTAATATTAGGTTTTCATTACACATTCCTATTTTTTCCATAAAATTTATCTCTCTTTATGTATATATGTATGTATATGATTTTTAACACATGTTAGTATGTATTACATGATGCGCAATAATATATATCCTTGCGTGAATTGCAATACATAAGTGTTTTAGACGGATGCTAAATAATTTGTTTATATATTATGTTATTTAGCACATTTGTTTATTTGTGTTAGATTATACTGCATTTGTTTATATATGCATAGTTTTACTTTGTATATTTAAGAAATATAAAAAGGTATAATTCCTTTCTTTTTTATTCGATTTTTTAAAATAATTTTGTCTATTTATTCGTTTTGATTACCTCTTTTGAATTAATTATAAGAACCGCATTATGCTTGGCTTCTTGAGTTATATGATTTTTACAAATGTATAAATATGATGCTATATATTTTTTAATTTGTTTTTAATAAATTTTCATAAATAAACAGACAAACATATATATAATATATTCGTTGGTATATAATCAGTGAAGTAATATATATATATATATATAAAGATATATGTGCACATCATCACATGATAAGTTCTAAAGAATATTCAGGCATGCTTTATTAATATTCCTTTCTTTTTAATTATTATTTTATGGAAAGGTGTATAGGAAAATGTTTTTCAGAAAAATAGGGGGATTTGTCAGTAAAATAAAACATTACTCATTAAATAAATTTTCCAATTGTTTATATAAATATGCGGGGTTTGTATATGATAGACCATATACGATAATATTTCTTAGTTTGATTGGATGTGGATTATTGTCAACGGGGTTTTATTATAAAGAAAATGAAAAAGATGTATTTAAATTATATTCAATAGCAAATGCTTACACATATGATAATGGTAAAATGATAAATGACTTTTTTCATAGAAATAGAAATGCAATAATATTAATAGAATCTAATTTTAATTTATTACAAGGTCATATTTTAAATGAATTAAAAAAATTTGAAGATAACATTTTTGATATTCAAATAGATTGTTCAGAAGTTCTTGAATGTAAAGTTGATGATATAGGTGTTGAACAAACAGAAGTTGCAAAAAAAGTATTTGATAAACTTAATAAAAATATAGATCCTAATGTTAATTATGATTGGAAACCAAGTTTATCTTCTCTAAATTTTAAATTTTCTTTAAATAATTTGTTACGTTTTAAAAAAAAAAATAAAACAAATTTAGATAAAAGTGAGGAAACAGACGATGATGAAGATGAAGAAGATGAAGAAAAAGAAGAACCAAATAATAATGAAGATATGGAATATAGTGGTATAAGAACAAAATTAAAAAATGGTATAAATTTTTTTTATGAAAAAATTGAAATATTAAAAAAATTATATACTTCATTGAAAGGAAAAAAAATAGTAATGCCCCATGAAGAAAAAATAGCACCAACTTTTGAGGAATTTGAAAATGATGTATTTTATCCTCCATATTATATACCCCCATTATTAGTGAAAAATGATCGATGTATATTAAAAAATGTTTTCCAACATAAAAAATTAGATATAAATTTAAGAACTGTAAGTGATTCATTAAAAAAGGAAATAACATTTAAATTAGATGATCTTTGTCAAAAAAAATATGGTCAATGTGAAAGAAGTTCAATATTTTTATATTATGAAAATGGAAATGCAAAAATTGGTGATCCAATAAAAGTAGATAATTTAAATTTTTATGTAAATAGAAAATCATATAAAGGTATGATATTAAAATCTATATTTGGAAATCCCCAATATACACAAAACGGATCTAATTATGTTATAAATTATGCAAATTCTTTAGTAACTATATTACATTTACATAATTCATATACATATGAACCATATGCTTTAGCTTTTGAAAAAAAACTAATCGATTATGTTCGAAATTACAATATTAATCATGCAATAAATTCTGATGAAGAAACAAATGATGGAAATCCAGGATATGTTCGTTTTCATGTATTTGCTGAACGAAGTTTTGAAGATGAAGTTGATAGAATATCTAAATTAGATAAATTAACAATGTTATTATTTTTAATTGGAATTTTTTTTATTTTTATGTATGTTTTATTTAATAATGTTACTTCTGTTTTATATAGAAGTAAGCCACTTTGTGCTATTGTTGGAATATTTTGTGGGTTTTTAGGATATTTGGCAGGTTTTGGATTTTTATTTTTTATAGGAATTAAAACTGTACCCCCTGCAGAAACTGTTCCTTTTCTAGTAATAGGAGTATGTGTTGATGATGTATTTGTTATAATTAATTCATATTCTTTATTATTTATGATTAAAGATGATAGAAAAAGAATTCAAATGTGTTTAAGAGACAGTGCAGTACCAATTACAGTAACAACTTTAACTAATGTTATTGCTTTTTTAATTAGTGCAGTATCTCCATTTTATGCTATTTATAGTTTTTCTTTATTTACCACAAGTGCATTATTTTTCAGTTATATTTTGGTTATTACTATTTTAGTTAGTATATTATGTATAGAAGCACGTTTAGAAAAAGAAAAAAAAAATATTTTTTCACCAATTATAAGTTTAGTGTCGTCTTGTTTTTGTAAAGATTCAATAAATAAAATAAATAATTCATTACCTAATAATAATGAATTATCATTGGAAATATTAACTGAAGAAGAACAAGAAAAAGCATGTGCTGAATATGAAAGCCTTTCAATTTACCAATGGATTCATAATTTATATCTTTTTGAAGAATCTATTAATAATAAGAAAAATAAGCCTTCTTCTAAATCAAAAAATAAAGGAGATGATCAGTGCACTATCGTGGATGTCGCTCCTGGGGGTCGAGATTTTAAAGGGTGCAAACAAACTTCAAAACATCGAGGAAATTATAAAAATACTTCAAAATGCATAACAAATTCTGATAATAATTTGAAGAAAAATATTCAAGATTCTACATCTAAAGTTTATCCTTCAAATGTTAATCAAAACATCCAAAAAACTGAACATGATAACTCAAACATTTATTCTCATTATAATATAAATGATGATATAAATAGAAGAAATGATATTAATGGATATGATGGAAATGAAAATGAAGAATTAAGCGGAAGAACAGTAGAATATGATAATACAAAAATAAATAACAATTATACATCACAAATCAGTTTAGAAAAAGATTTAAGAAGTATTGAAGTAAATTCAAGTAGCTCTGTGTTACATATATCAAACGATATTTCATCATCTTGTTTAAATAATAGTAATGCAATTCAAAATCTAAAAAATGATGACAATGATTGTTCGAAAAATGAATACAATAAAGATATATATAACAATAATGAAGGAAATCGAAATAAAGCAAAAGATTGTGAAATTAATAATTATACAAAAGGTGAAAATAAAAAAATATATATGTTAAGTTCTCATGACAATGTATTATTTTATAAATATATATATAAAGAACCAAAAGGAAATATTGGAAAATGTTTTCGTAAACTGATAAAAAATTATTATATACCATTTTTATCATCTAGAATAGGAAAAACAATAGTATATTTGTTATTTTCATTTATTATTATTTTATCAATTTATGGTTGTACATTTATAAAAAAAGGAATAAGATATGTTAAAGCATTTCCGTCTGATTCATATATTCGAATGTTTATTGAGCAAAGAGCGATACATTTTCCAAATCTTGGTGATATAATTGAAGTATATTATTTTGATAAGAATTTTTTAAATAAGTATCGAAAATTACGCAACGAATATTTTGATGATGATATATCAAATTCTTATTTATCTTTTTCATTTTCAAATAATATAGATAATAATGAAGAGCCTTCAGATGTTGAACCAACAAATACAAATATAAGATGGGAAAAAACTACAATTCATGAAAAATTAAAACAAGTTCATGAAAACCTTGATAAACAAGATTTTATAGCTGGTATATCAAATGGCTTTAATTTTTTTGTAAATAATAATAGTAAACAATTGGAAAGTGAAGATCCTGATGCATTTTATAATACATTTATTAATTGGGTTAAATATGATTATACAGGAAATATGTTTAAAGATGATTTTATATTTTTAAATAAAAAATTAGTAGCATGGAGGTTTAAATATGTACAAAAAAATACTGATGATTCAGAAGATTCATCTATGTGGCTAAAAAAATGTAACGAAATTGCAAAAATAGAAGACGAAAATATACAATTACTTTGTTTTCATATAAGTTCTATCTTTTATGAGACTGATGAAATAATTATGGATATAACTCTCAAAACTATGGGAATAACAATTTTTACTATATTATTCGTAACTGCATATATTGTTGAAGGATTTAGTTCATGTTTTATCATAGCCATGATTATATTACTTATCGATTTATCCATTTTTGGATTTATGTGTTTGTGCGGAATAACAGTTAATATTATTTCAATGGTTATCCTAGTCCTTTCAATTGGTGAGTTTAAATCTGGTTTTATATTCTGCTCTCTAAAATTTTATATTTATTTTTTTTACAAAAAAAAAATTATTTTCTCTGCTCAGGTTTTTCTATTGATCATACGTCGCACATTGTACAGGCGTTTACACACAGTGTTGGTAGAACTCGGAATGAAAAGTAATAATTTTTTCGAAATCTGAAATTCGAAAATGAAATGTTTCCATCATATTCCACCTTATATTCTTTGCATTCCCATTTTTATTTCTCAGAATGAAGGAAAGTTTGTATTTGATGATGGGACCGGTCTTACATAGTGGTTTATCAACTTGGTGTATTATAAGCACCTTGTTTTTTTCAAACAAAGATTTTACTGTCATATTCTTTCAAACGCTATCTTTGGTAAGTACAGAAAAAGAGAGACAATTCAAATGTTTGGCATACATATTACCATTTTTTTTTTCAAAATGTATTTTATGTGGAAATAAATATTTATATATCTATCTTTTTCTTATTTCTTATTTCTTATTTATTTATTTTTTTTTTTTTACAATTGTAGGTTTTATTTTTTTCAGTAATATATTCTTCCATGTTTTTACCAGTTCTTCTTTCAAGCATTGGCCCATTATAGATCTTTTAAAAAATATATAATTTTTTATTCTTTTTAATCATTTATTTTATATAAAAATTTAATTTATTCATATATAAAAACAAATATTCTTATGAAAAATTAAGATTATTATTTATTTATAATTACCTTTTTTTTTTAAACTCACCTTTTATTGATTAATTCATTTTTGTTGAAATTATTCTTTTAAAATTTACTTTCTTTCCTAAAAATTTGCACATATATAAATGTACATATGTGCTTTTAGGTTTATCATGTTAATAATTCTATCTATATATTCGAAAAATACAATGTTATTTATTTATTTACTTACCCCATTTGGTTATATATTTTTTAAGTATTATCATTCTATAAGTTTGTACATAATTATATAAAATGATTACATATAATACAGTTATGAATATTGTGCGGGTGCAAAATATTTAAAAAATATATATATATCATAAAAATTAAAAGGTATTTAAAAAAAAAATATATTACTATATCCTTAGTAATAAATATGTGTATATATACACTTAATATATATGATATGATTTACAAAGTATTATGTTTTGTTTTCCTTTATTTATGGAATAGCCATTTTAAAAGTTAATGGATATATGCAGTATATATTTAAAAAATCAGCTAGCTAATTAAGGAAAAAAAAATAAACAAATAGAATGGTAGAATAATGCTGATTATAAATAATAGATAGACAATCACAACTATACAATTTTGTTATTATATATGCTATTTGGATAAGATAAAAATATATCCATGGTTAGTGGCGAAGTTTGTTCATTATTTTAATAAAATAAAATTTTTAAACAAACTGAGCATGTTCATCTTTCCAAATAATTATTTTTGGATCTCTTTTACAAAAAGCTCTAACTGCTAAAGCTAAGTTATCATTATCATCCATCATTCTTCCTTTACATCCAAGTTTAATATTTTTAGGAATATTTTCTGTATTTTTATAAATAATTTTTTTTGCGTTTTGAACAGTTACATCATCATTTAAATACAATTTTGTACCATTAACCCATTTTTTATTATTTACTAATTTTTTTGTATAACTCATATATTTATCAATATAATTATCATTATTATTTGTATTATCATCTATACGAGGATATAGTTTTTCATCATTGATATAAAAAAAATATCCCAATTTCGTATCTGCTCTATATCTAGTTGACCATATAACTCCGGGAAATAATATTAACATGACATATTTTATATGACTTTGTGCATAATAAAATGAATGATATACTTTCTTAAATCTATAATTAACATCACGGAAAATACTACTCCAAATATACCTTCTGTACATTTTGGTTTAAACTTATGTGTGTCTTGTAAATAAGTGTGAAATATTATATATCTTCTGTATACTTAAAATTATTTGTTGTTTTATAAAAATTTGTTATTTTTTTCTTTCTTTCCTTGTTAAAGATTATTTTGTTAATACGATGTATATCGTATAAATACTCAATTTCCTTGCCAGTATTTTGTGGTACTTTTCCTAGGCAAACCGATTATTTTACTAAAACTTTTTGTTATTAAAAATCATATTTTCTTTCATGTTTTAAATATTCACACTATTATTACTACGCACACATATATATATATAATATAATATGTATATACAAATTTATGTTTTAATTATTTTTATATTTTCTAAAATTTTTTTTTAATAAATAAAATAAACTAATATGCTTATCTTTCCTTTTGGCGAAAATTGTGTTAATTAATAGTAGGAAAAAAATACTATTATTTTATTAATTGTTATTATATTATTTTTATACATATAGTCAATATATAATATACATTTTTTTAATTCACAAATAGTGTGCATATATTAAAAAGATAAAATTCCTTAAAACATATAAATGATTTTTATGTATATATAGGGAAATAAACATACATAGCATTTTCCCCTTTTGCTATTTCGTTAAAGTTGACTATTAGTTTTTATTTTCTCATTACAACTATCTTAAACACGGGTCATTTTTTTTGATAAAATTTGCATATTGTCAAAGTATTTTATTTGGTTAATTTTAGAAAAGTTTGTTTTTATTTTTAATATATCAATATTGTTTTGCTTATATTTTTATTTTTTATTCCTCAATTAATATGTAATAAAAGGGCATGATATATATACTACATACATAATATGGAATTTAAAAGAATGTGACGAATAATATAAAAATGATAAAACAAATTTATGTTATTATTTAATACGATTTCAAAATATTCAAAAAAAAATAATAAAACATGTTGTAGATCACATTTTATGTCATTTATTTTTAATAACAATATCCGTGTGGTATTTCTTATTATATATCCAAGATAAAATTAAAATTATGGGTAAAATAAAACAAAAAAATAGCGTAATGCTAACATAAAAATTGTTAAGATAATTATTAATTTAAAAATTATATATCATATCTATTTTAATATATTTGTACACACACATGTGAATAAATTGTATAATATTAACAATTATTTATATTTTATTTTTCTCTTTTCGGTAATATTTTGACAATATTCAAACAATAAATATATCTGATATCAGTAGTGCATGGTCTGATGGATATTTTTGTGTTGGCAAACTTTCAATATTCCTGTTAAGAAATAAAAAATAAAATATATATAAAGTTGCACACACACATATGCTCATATAAAATATAATAATTTATTTACTCAATATCATTTGGAATAATTTGAGCGGATAAAGGAACGAGCCCTTTATAGAAAATATAATCAATACATCCGCTAAATGATTTAGTTTTGTTTGTAAAAAGAGGTTCCTTTCCATTTATCTGAGGATAACAAACAAACAAAAAATGCCGAGTTTTTGTATACATAAAACAAAATTTTCCTATTATTATAGTTCTAATATATATATAATAAAAAAATAATAATATTTTTTAAAATATTCGATTTTTACATCATTGAAAATGCTTTTAAACGGGTCTACAATTAAATCGGGATATATTTTCAATTCTGTATTTTTTCGTAGCACAGACTAATAATTAAAAAGATATTTTATATATGTACATAAAATTTGGTGTGTATATTATTTTGAATATAAAAAATTACAAATATATATTTTTTTTACTGGATGATGTTCATGATTTTTCGACAATTTCCCTGTGGTTATCAATCTATATTTTAAAAGAAAAAATGTGATCATAAAATTTTTCCACATTTTTATAATATTTAAATTTACTTTGTTTTATTTCACATTACTCGTATACTCCACTAAATGTAGAAGGCCCTTTCAAATTTTTGTCTGATTGCTTAAATAGTTGGAAAAAAAAAGTAAACTTATATAAAAGTTGTATATTGTATTATATTTAAATGGTATATATAAACATGCATAAAAAAAAAGTGAAAATAATTAAATGTACCAAAAATGGTGTAGAATTAAAATCTCCAATTAATAATAACGGAATAAGTGGAAAATCAGGAAAATTATTTTCAATAAATTCATAAAATTCTTTTATAATTAAATAAGTATGAAATAATTTGATATCAGGATACGAAGGATTCCAATATATATGACAATTGCATATTCCTATAAATGTGTTGCTCTTTTTTTTTTGAAAAGTTTAATAAAAATATATTAACTGTTAAGGTGATTTATTAACAAGGTATAAAAGTATACATAAATATATTATATAAATATTTTTTTTTTTTTTTTTAATACAGCCAATTCGAGTATAATCATAGTGGCAAGACTTTGTCTCTTTTTCAATTCTATTAAAAATGCATCCTGTATCTAAGACAAGTAGAAATAAGAAAAGTGTGTGTAACATCAAATAAAATAATTCCAACACATCATTTAAAAAAATATAAAATATATTTCTCCAATTGTTACCTCACACTGACTTTCTGACGAATATTTTGCGAAATATTTTTGTACTGATTCATTAAGATCGAAATTTTTTTTACTTAACAATTTGAAATCTTTTCTAAAAATAAATAAAGAAAAGAAAAATAATTATATTGATATGAGCATGTTATCTTTTATATTTTTTTTTTCCACACTTTTATATTTTACTTATAAATAATACAGCAGTTGTTACTATTTGCTGATGGTGTAATACAATTTGCTGGAAAATCAAAGGCAAAACCAAAATCGCGGAATTTTACATTAATATTATTTATCATAAATGAGTCTACTTCCTGAAAAAATTGACAAAGTATATGAAGTGAAGATTCTATTGATTAATATTTTAAATTTATTATTTGAGCAGTGTTTATGAAACAAGCAGCGTCTCAATATATACAACTATATACACTATGCATATGAAATAAATTAGTTAATTAATTTTGTTGTTTTATAATTAAATAAATTTCATACTTGTAAACATATTATATCAAATAAGTTGCTGAGTAAATAGTTATAAAGTAAATTTCGACGATTGGTATTATTAGCATATTCAAACGAACTGCTTAAAACTTTTTTAGTAGTATTATAGTAAAACTTGTTGAAAATATTTAGAGTTCCAACTCTGATTTTATTTCCTCTATACATTTTTTATTTCTCTCAATTGCATATGCATATATTTTTTTCATAACTTTTATTATTTTTTTTTTCTATATTTCCTCAGCATATATCTACACATATTTTTTCCCAATTTTTTTATGCTTCTTTATGCACATGCTTACATTTTTTTCAATACCATCCTTTTATATTTTGCCATTTTTATATTTTGCCATTTTTATATTTTGCCATTTTTATATTTTGCCATTTTTATATTTTGCCATTTTTATATTTTGCCATTTTTATATTTTGCCATTTTTATATTTTGCCATTTTTATAGTTTGCCATTTTTATAGTTTATACAATTTTCTGCTCATGAACAGATAAGCATAATGCAAACATTTATATGTAAACATATGCAGATCCATCTATTCATATATCCTTTGAGTTGGGTTTATTTAAGTTGCTCTGAAAAAGGAATATTTTTTTTTTCTACGATATGATATGGTGTGAAATCAATAATGTACGAACGTTAAATTTTTGTTTTTTTTTTAAAAGATATTATTTGGCTAGTCGCAGAAAAATTGGGCTAAGATATGGGGGAAATAATAAACTTCAAAACAAGGTGGGAAATAAGAAACAACGACGAAATGAAATAATAAATATGGGAACTAGTACTTACAAAAAGTCTATATTTTATGAAGAAATTATCGAGAAAAAAAATGCCGAAAATAATATTAACATTTTGAAAATGATTAAAGATAGTACAATAAAAAAATTGAGTGTCTATGATTGCACACTTTTTTTAAATTTTCTTATAAAAAATAAAAAAAATAAAGAACTTAAACCTGAAATAAAAAATGTAAATAAAATAAAATTAACATCAGCTTTGTATAAAGAATCTATTGCAAAAATTTTGAAAAATATAATATTTATGGAAACAAAGTATATATTATATTTTTTTAATAAGTTTTCAGATTTAAGAGATATAAATAGTTTAGAATATTTATTTGTTAATATATATAATTTCCATTTACACAAACTATCCTTATATCATTTTGTCGAAATTTTTTACAACATAGTTATACTTAATTGCACATTTCAAAAAAATAAAGAAAAACTAAATAAATTTATGGAATATATTATTATAAATACAATTAACGAAAATAAAAATATAAAAAATTATGAAAAAAAAATTAAAAACAAAATAAATGTACAAATACAATGGGATATCAAAAAACCAATTCATATCAAATCTTTTAATAAAAAGACTAAAGAGGGAATTTCTACCCAAATCCTTAAAACTAAATGTATATCTATTAATGGATATAGTCATATAATAGATGGGAATACAAAGGGAAGATATAAAAGGGATAAAGGAGAGCAGTCTATTGTTATTCCAAAATATAACAAGATTAATAATATTAACGATCTTATACAACCTCAATTTAACATAAGTTCACTCTCAAATGTTATGATATATAAATTAATATATAGTTTAGCAAAAATAAACATGAACAATAATTTAGTAAAAGAATTATTCATTTTGTTAATTCCATATTTAAGATATAGAATTCAAAATAAAAATTATATTTATTCAAGAAATCACAATGATATATTAATCAAAATTATATGGTCTTATGCTTTTTTACATATTAGAGATATTAACCTATTTGTTGATTTTTCTATTTGCATTCAACGAATTATTTTTGATATAAAATTAGAATATTTAAAAATCGTTAAAAGTATTTATGAGAATTTGTTAATATTTGACGAATTATTACTAGACATGTTAGATGATAGAATTAATGAAATTGAAAAAAACACCCCTGAACAATTTTCACATCCACGAAAAAAACAATTTAAAAAAAAAAAAAAAAAAATTGAAATTACCGATGATATTAAATTTAAGCCCCAAAAGAGAAGAAATTAGCCAACTTATGCAATTTTTTGTATTTTATGAAATTATAAATGGTGATATAAAAAGAAAAATATGATAAAATATTGTTGTGAATTACAGTGTTTAGTATTCAAAAAAAGGAATAAAAACAAGATAATGCAACTTATTTTGAAATATATACATACACATATATATATGTATTTGTTAATACATATAAAAATCACAAGTGGTGAGTTTCGCAATGATAAAGATATGACAGTTACATAAAAAAAAATTATAATTTTAAAATAAATTTGTTTTCTTCATAATCCTCATAAATTCTTCTTCGTTTATTTCCCCATCTCCGTCTCTATCTGCTTCATCAATCATCTATTAGGACAAATGGAAAAATAAAAATAAAATATGTACATAAGAAATTAAAGGCAATATTTTCAAAAACAATACCAGTTATGTATATATATATATATTTGTGTGTACATGCCGCATATTTTCAAATAGGTATTGGAAAAATGAAAAAAATATGAACAAGTCAGGCAAATTTATCCGATTTGCACAAAGTATTACAACTATACATATATATCTTATGATTTGAAAATTTTTGATATGTAAGAGAAAACATCGACTATTAATGCATAATTTATTCACATACTTCTTGGATTTCCTCGTCAGTTATATTTTCGCCAAGTTCCTTGGCAACGCGCTTTAAGTTCTAAAAAATAAACAAAAATAAAATAGCCACAAATAAAAAATAGCTAAATTGGAGCTAGCTAAAACTATTTTTTTTTATGTGAAAATTACTTTGAAGGATATCTTTCCAGTTTCATCATCATCAAACAATCTAAAGGCTTTCAATATTTCTTCCTTTGGATCTCTTTCACTCTGGAAATGGAATAAAATAAGTAATAAATTCGGTGAGAAAAAAAATCATAAATACATACAAATTTTATAAAAAAAAAAAAAGCGCGTCCATAGTATTCGAAAATTTTTTAATGTATAATAATTACCATTTTTATTGTCATTATATCCAAGAAATCATTGAAATCTATAGTACCTGATCCGTCTTTATCAACATCAGATATTATTTTTCGTATCTTTAAAAAAAAAAAAAAAAAAAAAAAAGACAAAGACGATGAACAATATATATAACTATGCTTTATAGTAAAAAACAAATTTTATTTTGTTTTATTTCTTTATTTTTTCATTAATTATATGGTATTTTTCCATTTAGTTTGTAAATTAAATATATTTTCATATTTGATTGGCATTTTTTTTTCACACATATTTATTGTTAGTTTAACTTGTTTATACATGCATATAATTCTTATTTCTTTTTATTTTATTACATCTTCCTTTTTGGGCTCGAAACCCAAGGCTCTCATAGCCACTTTTAATTCTTTTGCATCAATTCTACCTATATACCGATTAAATCAATAGGAAATAAACAGAGAAAAAAACAAACAATTATAAACTCATTATATTATCTTTAAATATCTGCAACTTGGTATTCCTCTAGGTTTAATATCAAACAAGGGTATGTTCTTACTCCATATATATTTATACATTACACACACAATTTTTTTTTTTGTAGCATTTTTTTTGATAATTACCAGTTCCATTTGTATCAAAAAGGTCAAAGGCTTCTTTTATTTCTAACTTTTGTTCATCATTTAATTCATTTCTTTTGTTGCGAGTATTTGCGCTTCTTATCATATTTTGATTTTTTCTATTCATTTTAATTAATCTCGATTAAAATATGCATTAATATATTTGTAATATAATAATATGGTGGTGAATTTATTTTAATAATTTTATAAAAGAAAAATATTTTTAACGAAATTCGTATTTAATTTTTTTTCAAGGGAATAATTAACAAATGACTTTTGTCATATATTATTTTTATTCTTATCTATTTATTATTCAAGGTATGTATTGTTTTATTATAAAGGTACAAACGTGTGTAAATAATATAGTTTTTCGGATCCAAGTTGAGCGAATCGTCAAGTACATTCACACATACATACATAGGGATATACTTTTTCTCAATACTATCATAATTAAAAAAATTATTTTTGAATAACAAAATATCGCATAAAAAAATAAAGAGAAAATTGTAAAAATAAGATTCCATTTATTACTAATACTATTTTATATTAGCGCTTGTTAAATGTCAAGCCAAATGAATTCGAGAATATTACTTTTTAAAATATAACTTAAAAAAAAAATTTTATATGTCTTTTGGAGAATATAACAAAAAAAAAGTAAAAATAAAAAAATACAATTATACGATTAAATATAAGCGTGCAAACAAATATGCACATCCCATATGTTTGTAATGTATATATAATATTTAAAGAAAATAATAAACAAATGAAATTTGCTATTTAAGAAATATATATTTATCGGAGGGTAAATAAACATTTATTAAATAATAAGTGATATATGAAAATATTATTTTGTGTAAAAAAAAAAAAACTAGCATAGACAAAGAAATGGTTTGAAATGTATATTATATATTTTTTTTTTGCAAATTATTCTTGAAATAGTAAAGAATTATAAATACTAAAAATATGCTTATATTGATATGAGTTATATATACACATAAATGGCTAGCCCTTGAGGAATTGTTTATCTTGTGTGCAAACATACAGATTGGCTTATTCAAAATAGCCAAAGTTGGTGCGTTTCCGCCGCTATTATTTGTTATGTTTACTATTTATTATTATTCATTTACTTTCAAATCGGGCATAGTGCGCCGTTGCAGGTATTCCTATAGTAAAAACGCTGGTACAGAATTTTTTGTTTTTTATTTAGCGAATTATAAAAAAAGAAATTGTTAAATTGGTTTGTTAATATATAACTCGAATCAGAATTGATATATTCGTCTTTAAATAAACTGCGATAAATATCATTGCTTGCATTATTATTATTATAAATGTATTTCATAAAAAAAAAAGATTGAAAAACATCTGCAGGCGTTGTTATTTTAAAATTTGGAAATGTTGCTTGCAATGTTGTAATTTTATTTTTTGTAAAATGTTGAACTATAGAGGATGTGTCTGTAAATTGAGATGTATTTTGTAATTTTTTATTTTCGTTAAGTAATGTATTGCTATTTGTAGTTATATAATTTGAAGGAAATACAAAATATTGTAAAATTTTTAATAAGGTTTTGCTTTCAAATATTTGGGGCGTTTGAGCTTGGAAAATTACTTTTCGATCTATGTTTTTTTTAATCAAGTTACATCCATCTTTTTCTTGTTTATTATTATTTAACAATTTGATGGTATCTGTTGCTTTTGTTCCTAAAATAACGTTTTTTCCCAAACTAGATTGATATATTAAATTAAAAAAATCGAATTCTGAAAGAAAAGGGCGTGCCGCATCATGAACTAATATATCTGTAATATATTTTTTTTTTTTTTTAACAAAATTTTTATCATTTTCTTTTTTCAATTTATTTTCCTTTTTAAGTAAATAAGTGTAATCGAATTCAATATTAAACTTTGAATTTAGATGAGGATTTTTTTTCAAATAATTTTCTAAAACTTTATAAATATATTCTTGGTTATTTTCATAAATATTTAACGATTTAAGCGCATTTAAAAAAGAATCAATTCGTTCATTTCCACTATCTATAATGGTTATTAATTTATATCTATTTGTATCAATGTCTTTTGGTTTTATTTTATGTTTTTTATTATTAGGATTTTTTTCTTTTAAATTATTTAATATTTCTTCCATCTCAAAAATACATTTGTTTTTTTCATTATCATATATTATATATTTATTTTCTTTTATATAATTCAAAATTGTTATTTTATTTTGTTCAATTTTTTTGTTATTTGAATTTAGAGAATTAATATTGTCTTCCTTATGCTGAGTATTTATTCCAGTTAAATTATTTTCCTTTTCTAATATATTATCATTAATTATTTTAAGAAAATTATTTTTAACTTTTTTTTTTAATAATAGAGAATTATAAATATTAATATTTTCAACGACATGTGGAAAAAATGTTGAATCACAAACTAAACTAATTGATTTAATATAATTGCATTTTATAAATAAATTAAATGAATATATAAAAATAGGAATATTGTCTAAATGTAAAAATTGTTTTCTTGATGCTAATTCAGTTCTTTTTCCAACCCCACCACATAAAAATATAGAATGTATATTTTTTTTGTTTATATTTTTTTCATATTTTTTTATTTCTTTTGTATCAAAATTTTTTATTGTGTTTAAATTATTAACATTAATATATTCTCCATTATTTTCATCATTATAAATAGATTTTATACAACACCACTGATTAGTAATATTTGTAGATTTAATATAATAATTTAGCAAAGGAGACATATTTTTTTGAAAAATATTGTCATCCTTTTTATTCGATTTAAAATTAGTATAAATAAATTGAAGTATTTTTTTTTTTTGCTCTTGTTTTTTTTTATACAATTTATTGTCCTTAATATTATTCTGTGTGCAAACAAATTTCCCATTCCGATATAAGGGCCTATTATCCAAATTAATTCCTTTTTGTTTTATTATTTTATCTTTTTGAAAATTATATATTTTTAAAGAGTATACAAAATAATAACGTCCTTTAAATATGTAGTAATTGAAAAATATGTAACTCAAAGCTGCCCAAAGAATATTCATGTTCTGCATTTATTATTATTAAATTAGGAAATATATAAACATATTTTTTTTTATTATGCTCAGTTTTGAGTATTTAAAGTCATACACATATACATAGTAACACCGGGCGAAATATAAAACAAAAAATAAACAAATATAAAGAATACAAAATATCCAAAAGTGTGTGAAAAAAAAAAATGTTTCATATATCCATTTGTATAGGCAATATAATAACAGTTTTCAAACCAAATGCTAGTACAGCCATTATTGCATACATCCTAACCCCATACATATATATAACTTCATTTATTTTATTCTTTATTCCATATATGCAACAATATATTTTACTTTTAATTTCACAAAAAAAAATACTCCATTCTGTTTATTTATGATTTTTCCATTATTCCTTTCTCTCTCCCTCTCTCTCTATATATATATAATTTTATAGTGCATATATTGGTAATAACTATATTACATGAAATTGTAGCTATATAGTTAAGTTTTTTTTTATAATTATTTATAGAAACATGATTATATAATTCAACAAAAAGGAGTAAATAAAAGTGGAAAAAATCATAAAAATAATATATATATATATATATATATATATATATGTACATAGCATAATAGTAATATTCAAAAATAATAATGTATGGGATAGTTCATTCATCATTTAAAGAAAATATAAATAAACAAGTTGTGAAAGGCAAGAAAATTACAAAATAATAAAAAAAAATATGAACATATGGAAAGATAATAATACAAAATGCAATTTGCTTGTATCAATAAAAAATCCTTGTAATGAAACAAAAAAAAGGTGTTGCCTTATGAAAATTGATTGAAAAAATCGAAAGTTAATGGAAAAGATAAAATATAAATGAATGATCATAATAATGTAAAAGCATAAATAAAAATTAAGTGCATATGACAAATAAATATATAAAAATAAAGTAGTGAAATAAGAATAAATTAATTATAAACTTTTTAAAAAGCTTTTTTAAATTATTTGATTTTGTGTTATCCACCTTTATACACAAAAATATAGGCATTTTTTCTTTAACCCTAATATAATTAGGTATATAATTATATATAACACCTTTAAAAAATAAATAATTATAATATATTCATCGTATTCTGCTATTATTTTTTCAACGGAAAAATTGTAGCTTAAAATAAGTTATACATATGTATGATATGCGCGGGTTTATTGGTCCCTGAATTTTTTTCAACAACCTTTTTTCTCTTAAACTATTAACAACATTTTTTAGAGGTTTCTTCAGTATTGTTAATCTGTATAAATAAATAAATAAATAAATGAATAAGAGAAATTGCCCAAATAAATGATAGGGGAAAAGCTGTCTCTATATTTTATCCAACTTTTTATACCTGAATTCCACCATACGTATCTTTGTCTTTTTTGTTGCGAGGTAGCTTTTTAGCTATATAAAAAAAAGGGAAACATGATAAATATTTTTCAAAATAATTTTATGCATGCATATATATATAGACTCCATTGTACACGTTTTTTGTATAAACCTATTTTCAAAAATAAATCGTTAACGTTGGTTCCCGTTTTTGCTGATGTTTCAATGAACAAAATATTGTTGCTATTAGCAAAGGACTCAGCTAGCTATAAAAAAAATATGAATGAAATTATAACCATATTTTTTTATGAACAAAGCGATTTTTACATGAGCAATTAATATATATGCACTTTTTTTATGAATATCGAAATAATTGTGTGTGTAATTGGAAACGTTATATTTTGTTATTATTTTACTTCTTTGTCAATAACTCGGTTCTTTTCTAAATCACACTTGTTTCCTGCTAATGCTGAAAATAGAAAAGATAAATTAAATTACAAATATGCTTATTTCCAAATGTTGCATAAGTGAAAAGGAGAAGATATACGCACACACACATGCATATGTATATATATATAACCTATTACTATGTCGTTTGAATGAACTGATTTTAATTCATGAATCCATCCCTTTGCACCTTCAAACGATTTCTTATTTGTTATATCATATACTATAACTGCTGCTGCTGCACCCCTATAAAATTATAAAATAAAAGTAAATTGTGTGTATATCGACATAATGGTAAAATATTGTACAAAATATAGGAATATATATATGTGAATAATATTTATAGATATAAATGAAAATGTTGTGTAAATTGAAATGCATTAAAAAAATTTATGTTATAAAATAATTTGTAATGTCCTAACATTAATTTGTTTACCTATAATACATAGGTGCTAAACTCCTATATCTTTCTTGTCTATGAAAAAAGAATAGTACTATATGGATGTAATAAATAATATAAGACAAGTATAAAAAATGTTGATACTCTCATTATATATTTAAATTTTTTATATATGTTATTATTTTCATCTTGTTTTTTTGTATTATTATAAATATATAATTTAACCCAGCTGTATCCCATATTTCAAATTTTATTGTACATTCTCCAATATCAATTAGTTGAGTCATAAATGCAGCTTTTAAAATGTAAAAAAAAAAAAAATAATAATAATAATAATAAAATAATTCAAAGTAGATATAAATGGTATTAATAAGTATGATTGTGTATGAATGATAATATTTAGTTTAAGAAATGGTAATTATTATATTTCAGTATTTCTATCGACATATTTTTTCATATATAAGTTCCAATATATCTAAAATATTACTCACCCCCAATAGTAGATTCCTGATATTCATAAAATTCATTTTTGGCAAATCTAACAACTATGCATGATTTTCCTACTGATGTATCCCCTATAAAAAAAATATTAATTTTATATTTAAAAAAAATGAATTAATATATTGTTGCTATGTTAATTATATAAGAATGAAAAAAATGATTGTTATATAATAAAATAATTTATGTATGTTTATAATAATGTAAAGTAAAATACACAATATATATAGGATATATACACATGTATGTGTATTTATATTGTGTGGGAATATATGTTTGATATAATTATGCATAGATAAAACTCAAAATTGATAATCGTTTTATTTTGTTTTGTTTTATTTTTTAATAACCTAGTAGAACTAGCTTAAAATTGAAAACTTTATTGGCATTCGAATTTTGATTAGTCTCATATTTACCATCATTATTTATGTTCGATATGTAATGGTCCATTTTTTTTTTGTTTTTATAATAATAAAAAAAATTTACAAAAAAACGTGAAAAAAAAATTAGCGTTCAAATAATACTGCTACTATATATAGCATATGTGTGAATGTGAATAACATATAAATGCAGGTAAAGTAAGGCAATATAAGTATTAGTTATGGTAGTTAACAGACTAGTATTTATATATATATATACATATATATATTATTTTTTCCTTTTTTTAAATGTTTACATTATCTTGAATGTATTATATATTAATGTGTGTAAATAATTTTATTTCTTAAACAAAAAAAAATTATTTCATAATTTTTGTATTTTTTTTTAAATACTCTTTACAATATTATTACTATAATATTTCCATCGATAGTGAATCAGTAATTATTATTATATATTACATATATGCGCACATTTGGGGTACAACATGGTGGTTTAAAATCGCAATATTTGCAAATGACTTAATAAATTAAATGAATTTTAATGTAAATAAATAAACTTAAAAATAAATATCTTTATGAAGGAATTCGTCATTTTATACCCCCATAATTACGAAATAGAAAAAATATATAAGTATATCATATTTAAATAGTATTAATAATTTTTTGTAATATTTTTAGCAATATTTATCATCTCATCATTTTGGGAGTACAAAATGAAGAAATAATTTTGCATAAATTTAGTCACTTTATCTATATGTTTGTTAAAATAATATTTAGTTTTTTGGTTTTTAAAAGAATTATATATTATTTTACTCCCATAATATTTAAGGGTAATACTAATTTACATTTTTGCATATTAACATAAATTTATATATATATAACTTTGTTTCCAACTATTAATGGATAAAGAAATTATATATTTTTTTCTTTAATATCACAAAAGTATAAATTAATAAAATAAAAATAACAAAAACATGTTTGCTCCATTTACATTATCTATAAATCGTGTTTATAAGTACGCTATATAGTATATTTTTATGATTTTTTAAATGAGTTAACAAAAATATGTCCTTAAAATGTGGCTACTTAGGTGATTGATAAAATTGGGGTTGGAAATATTTATTAAATGTGTATATATTTGTTGGCTGAAATAAAAATAAAGACAATTTTTTATATTTTCTTAAAATTAAAGTTTTAAAAAACTATTACTATTTACAAAATGGTTGAAAACTTTTCATCAAATGGCTAATAGAAACAGTTTAGAATATTTATATGAAACATAGTCATAAATTTAATTTTGTATTTTTAATTAAAAATGTAAAAAATAAAACAAATAAGTATAAGCATGTTATAGATAGGAAATGACAAATTAACCGAATAAGTATGAACATAAACAAGAAGGCTATATATGAAAAATTCTAATTTTTCCCAATGTATTGAGAATAAAATAATGATATATTTCAGGGTAATCTATTTGGTTTTTCGATTTTTTATGTACAAAGTTTTTTTTCTCTGTTTTACAACTTTGTCTTTTTCTTCTTGAATTTTGATTTTTGTTTTTAATTTTTTATGATATGATAATTTTGATTTTTCTTTTCTCTTTAAAATAATATTTTTTTTAATTGAGTGTAACATTTGATACCATTTAGCAGCTAATTTAGGATTTTCTAAAGCTTTAAAATTAATTGCATCATTTTTTTTATTATTTTTTTGTGTATCATTTTCATGATCAATTTTTTTAAATAATTTAGGTTTCGATTTAAATGGTAATTGTTTTAATAGTTGTGGTTTAACATAAATTTTGTTATGATAAAAATGTCTAAAAGGTATTTGTCTATATCCATTAGAATGATTAACATATATATTATATATATATCTTAATTCATTTATAGATTTTAATCTATTTTCTATATCATAATTATAATATTTTTTAATAGAAATATTTACATATAATTTCAATATAACTATATCACTTTTTTTTATTTGATCAGAAAATGTACATCTAAAATCACCTTTATCATTTATTTTATTTTTTATAAGGCCTTTGATTCCACTTGGTGTAATAACAGGACAATTAATAAATTTACAAACTTCTAAATCTGAATTAAACATATTTTTGACAAAAGCTGTGTTTTTAAATATTTTATATGGCTCTCCAATTAATTTTAATTTTTTCATAATATTTATATTGTTATTTGTTTCTAAAATAATTCCATTTATACATATACGATAAAATGGAATTTTTTTATAATTATAGATTGCTAATATTCCACTATTTACACCAGCTAATGGTCCATAAAATGTGCAATTACAATGCATATGTTCTGTTGTATATTTTAAAAATCTTATTCTAACATTATTTCGTTCATTTATTGAATATATAGGTATACTTTGATATCTTCTCCATCCCACTGAAAATATTAAGGGATCGTTTGACCTCATAACTTTAGGAAACCATCTATGTTTTTTAATTCTACAATGTATTATAGAATTATTTTCGTCATAACTTTGTAACCCTCCACATATTATTATATTATTTTTTAAAATTTCTAATTTACTTCTTTTTATAATCATTTTTATTTTTACATACTCACCTATATTTACTGATGATCCGTAAACATTATTTAGCATTCCAATTTGTTCTGTTTCTAAAAATTTTTCTTTTTCTTTTTCTTTTTTTTCTTTAATTAATTTAAGATTTTCTTCAATAGGCCTAATAATTTCTGTTTCTTTTTTCGGATTGCCCACTTCATCATTATTTTCATCATTATTTTCATCATCATTTTCATCTACATTTTCATCTACATTTTCATCTACATTTTTCACAAAACATGAACTATATAGTTCTTTATATTTCAAAAAAAAATTGTCTACAAGTTGTTCTTGTACAATATCTCCTATAAATATGCTAAGATTGTTAAATATAAAAATATCGTCTTTTACTAAATTAAATGAATCAATATTATTAAAAAAATAATTATTTGGATGGATAAAGCTATAACTATTTTGTTGATTTTCTTCTAAATTGAATGTGTCAGTGCATATAATATTTTTTACTATGTGCATATTGATATCTTGGATAGGCATATCTGAATTAATCATTTTGTTTGCTATTTTTCTTTTTTCCATATTTATAATATTTATTATATCTCCTTTAAAATACAAACAATTGTTTATTCTATTTATATAATTATGATTATATAAAAATACATCTATATTTATTTTATTTTCATAAGCAATAAAATTAGAAATATTAGAATATGGATCCATACAATCATTCCAATTTAATGAATTAATTTCTTCATTTTCTGAATAATAATCATAATCTGATTTAATATTTTCTATTTCTTTATCTTTTTGTAAAGCATATTTTTTATAAAAATCATTATAGCTTTTATCATTTTCATCATTTCCTTCATTCTCTGATATATTTATATTCGAAATATAATTATAATCATCTTCTTTGTTTTTTTTTTCATATAAAATTGATTGTAAATTATTATATTCTTTAGATTTTTCATTAATATAATTTTCCGCCATTTTTTTTTTTTTTTGTTTTTCACTAATATAAACATTTGATGGGGCTTTACGCCTCTCTTCTCCTTTTCCTTGAATGTCACTTTCTTTTACATCAAATAATTTAATATTATCTTCTTCTGTATTTTTAGAAAAAACATATTTACAATCTTGTAATTCCCTTACCATTCTAATACTGTCTGTTAAATACTTTGAGTTTTCATTTGCTTCCTTTACATTACTCGTATTATCACTTTCTTCATTTGTATTATCACTTTCTTCATTTGTATTATCACTTTCTTCATTTGCATTATCATTTTCGTCGTTTATATTACCAATTTGTTCTTCGCCCATGTGTTGCTTGTTTTGATCCCCTTTTTGCATTAGTTCCGGTTTTGTAAAGTTAATTTTATTATTTGGAATATGGATGTACATATTATCAAAGTCAAAAGAGAGATTTCCAACATCTGACATTGGGGCATAAATACTTGGAGTTTTTTTTTCTTGATTTAATTTAAATGGATCATCTAATATTTTTATATTTTCTATTTTAATATCTCCAATATTTGGGATATGTACATATTGATTTTTATACATTTTTGATCCATATATATATCCTTCTACATATACAGATACATCATTATCACATTTATCGAAAAACTGCCCTAATTGGATATCATCATTATCCACAAAATCGTTTTGTTTTTTTAAAAGACTATCTTTATTTTTATTTTTATATAATTCATCATTTTCTATATCTAATTTTAGACCAAGAATATAACCATGTTGATTTCTCCAAGATATTAATGGCCTTTTCATAACTGATAAAAATTTGCATAAATTTCTAATTTCTGTTTTATTATATTTATTATTTTGTATTCCACTAAGAAAAAATATTTTCGACCCTTCTACCATTTCTTCTGAAAATCGTTTATTAATTTTTTTTTTTCTTTTTCGTATACTTTTATTATCTTTAAATTTATCCATATTTGTAACAACCCCTATAACTTTGGGCATGCCATGAGTATTCAATATACTTGTAAATTCTAATGTTTCTAATTCAAATCCAAAGCTTCCATCAATTACTAGCAAACAAATATCTGCTATTTTTGCAACATCAATCATATGAAGTATATCATCATTTATTTCTATAAATGTATATCTTTTTAAATTTTTTGTAAAAATAGATATAGGTCTATTTATTTCATTTATATTAACACCAACGTAATGTTTAATTATACTTTTTATTAATGTGCTTTTCCCAACACCTTTGGGACCATGAATAGCTATAATAATAGGACTATTTTTATATCCTTCTTTTATTGTTTTATCAATTCGTAACTTTTTTTCTTCAAGTTCATATAAATGTTGCTTTCGTCGATGTGCACTATTTATTCCTCCACTAAATGTAAAGGCCTTATGATATTTTTTATTTACATTTTTGTTGATTTTTTTATTTTTAGTTTTTTTTCCAACTTTCTTTTTTTTATGGTGTTTTCTTTTTTCATCCATGTGTTTGTCACTCTATCGAATTTAATTTAATTTATTTTGTGCTTTGTGTTTTTTCGCTTAATTGTTTCAATATTAGCATAATACCCTTTTTATATCTTCGTTAATAGGATTCGTAATTTCGTCTGCTTTTGTTTTTGTTTTTTTTTTACGATATTCAGCAAAAAGCAAAAAACAAAGATCAGAGTTATTTTATTGTGGAAAAGTCTTTTTTTGAAAATGCTAATTACGCAAATTATTAAAGGAGAGTTTGTATTATTTTTTACAAAATAAAAATATTACCTTTTTCACTTTGCCAGCTTTTTATTTGTTCGTTTTTTCTTTTCACTTAGGCAGCTTTTTATTTTTTATTTTTATTTTTATTTTTGTTTTTTATTTTTATTTTTTATTTTTATTTTAATTATAATAACACTATTTAAGCAAGCTTGTGGCCAGTATAAGTTGGAAAAAACGATATGTCAAAGACGATTTCTATATATACTATCATATAACTATGATTAAGCGTTTTTGATAAATATAAAATACATCATATATATATAACAATTAAGTAAATAAATAAAAATAGTATGTATTATGAAAATGTTTAATAATGCGGGTTTGTAATTTTATAAGGAAAAAAAATTTTGATATGCATACTAGCATGTATGTATATATGTATAATTTTCTACAAATATAGTGAAATAAAAAGTTAAAAAAAAAACAAAAACATTTGTTACTGGCAAATATATTGTTAGTTGCCAAATTGTTAATTAACAAATGTTTTTATTTTTTTATAACTTTTTATATTTCATTATATATGAAAGAATAAATCGTTGGAAACACTCCAAAACAAATTGTACAGTAAAAACGGATTATATAATAATTAAACTAATTAATAATCGTTAAAAAAAAAAAAATTATTTTACAATACTGTTATTCGTCAGTGAATGGTTTCATAATTCTCCTTGGATTGTTAAGGCCATAATTATTTATAATGTTTACAAAGCATTTCATATTATTTGTAAGGTACATGGCGTATATCCACTTTTTTTTCACATTTTTATTGAAGCACTTCTAAGGCCTTTTTAATTTTATCGATGATTTCATGTTTAGATTCATGTTCTAATTTTGCAACATTTACTATTTTAATATTACTATCTATTTCTTTATAATATGGACTATTTATAGATTTAGGAATATTTGTTTGTTCAGTATTTTGAGCAGCATAATTATACTTTTGATTTTCTCCATATCCTTTAATATCATCATTATATTTATTTCCATCATCTTCCTCTTCTTCATTTTCTACCACTTCATTATTTGTTAATTTTGAATCAGGATAGTTATTATTTAAAGTTTTATTTCCATTTTTATTATCTAATATGGTTTCATTGTTTTTTAATTCATTTTCTTGATTAATTAATTCATTAGATTGTCCTTCAAATTTGTTATTTTTTCTTTCTTCTTTTTGTTTTTTTTTTCTTTCTTCTTTTTGTTTTTTTTTTCTTTCTTTTTTCATTTGTTTTTTTTGCTTTTTTTTTCTTTTTCGTTCAGCTCGTTTGAGTTTTCTTTTTCTTCTACGAGCATCTTTTCGATTTCTTCTTTTATTTCTTCTTTTATTTTTATTTTTCCATAATTTCCCAAATCCCTTACGTTTCTTTCCGCGCCTTCTATTTCGTCGTCTTTTTCTTGACAGATCATATAATATTCTTTTTCCTCGATTTATTATTTCGATTTCATTTAATAAATGTTTTAAGTTTAATTTAAGAAAATGTTTTTCTTTTTGGTATAATACATGGGAAAACAGATTATCCTCAATATTATATTTGTTTATTTTATAAAAATATAGGAAAATATTAAAAACTATAAAATATTTCATATTGTATTTCAATCTAATTTTATGTTAAAAATAACTATATAATGGATCCATATAATATGAAACCTATATTTCCTCAATTATTAAAATTAAAAAAAAAAGAAACAAGCAAATTTATTCTAAGGCTAAAGAACAAGATAAGCATTCAAATAATCCTAAGCATATATAGATAGATACATACATACATATGAGCAAATTTAAGACAGTTTTTATTATGACAAATACAAATTATTAATTTATTTTCTTGAGTGTTATCAACAAATTAAGAAAACGGGGAAGAAGAAGGTTTATAAAAATTATCATAGAATGTTCTAAGAAAAAAAACAATCCAATTTGAATCCTAATTCGAGCTTTACCTATCAAGTATACATACATATACACATGCACATGTAAATTGAAAATATTGTCAAAAAGAATTATAAAATTTAAAGGAAACTAGACACACGCACTTGCACGCATAGAACTAAAAAAAATGCACACATGTTTTTCTATCATAAATAAGTTTAATAATCATGAATGCTACTAAATTGTGTTTTAATTGTTAAAACGTATTATAAATACATTGTATCAAACTACCAAAAAAACACATTGCTACTATTATAGAAACAAAGATTGAATAAGCAATTAAATGGAATGCAAAAAAAAATTATGACCACATTCTATATACTGGTTTAAACGAAATTGAATACAAATTAAATTAAATTAAATTTTTCATGATCAAATCATCGAATGAGATAGAAAAATAAAAAGGGAATTGATGAATATAATTTTCTATAATATTTAAAAAGTTACAAAAAAAAGTAAACATATTTATAGAGTAGGCTTTAAAAAAATTCAAAACCTTTGAGTTATATTTTTTTATATATAATTTTAATTTATCGATATTATTTTTAATCCATTTTTTTACACTATATTCAATACTGTTTAATGCATAAACAAACAATAATGTATATGTATCATATAAATATATTTTAATTCCTATAATTATTATTTCTTCGTTATCACTTTTACATTCAATTTTTTTTATTTGTCTATTTAATATGTTAAGAGATAGTATATGTTTTTTTAGAGCTTCTTTAAATTCTATTAAGACATTTGGTGCTGCATCTTCTGTTTCTTTAAAAATATATTTTTCCAGCATATCGTCATCTATATCTAGAACAGGCGATTCATTTAATTTATTCAATATTCCATTTTTTTCATTATCGTAATTTTTCTCTATATTTGGATTTTCATTTTCTTTACTTTTTTCCACATCTTTGTTTATATCAAAAAGGTATTTTTTATTATTAACATCAATTTCGATTTTTTCAGCTTCTTCAATTTTTTCATTATTTCGGACTTGTGAATATTTTTTTTTTTTTTTCATTCCCTTCATGAAATAAACATGATTAAATTTATCAAAATACCAAAATTCATATTTTACACACCTTTTAAATAAGCACAAATAAGTTACCCGTTTTTTAATATTTATATCACAATCCTGATTAGTAATTATTGTTTTTCTTTTCTTAACAAATTGATATATATGCTTTGGGTAGTTATTGGTAAATTTTACAAAATAATTAACATAATTAAATATTTGATCAAAATTGATGTGATTTATATTTTCCTCTATTTTGTAAATACATATTTTTCTATTTCTACATTTATTTTTTAATATTCTTTTATTTAATATATGCAAGGTAAATCTTCGCTTTTGATTTCCTGTGATATATCTTTTAAAAAAATGTTTCCATTTATCTACATTTTCTTTATTATTTTTAAAATCGCATAATTTATTTTTATTTTTTATTTCTTTTTCTGAAACATTCAATTTTTTAACTATTGTCTTAGATATCTCATTTTTTTCAAAATCTGGATTATTTACGTGATTATCCAATTGTATATTCGAAAGGTTGGCTATTTGAGAGTTATTTTGTTTTTTGTTATTTTTTTTTTTCAAAATAAAACGCATATTTTTTTTTAAATGGTTTATATTAAGTTCCGAATCTAGACTGTTTTTTTTTTTATCATCAACCAAAAAAAAAGGACTTAAATTTATGGGCATATATTTATTTTCCTTATAATTAGATATGTGAAAAATAGATTCTTTTTCGATATTTATTTTGTTAACATTTTTATTATGTATAATGTTTTTTCTATCAAAATGGGTTCCATCTTTGCAATAATTTAATTTACCATTTATTGTATTGTTTGGATTTTGTTTTTTTTTATTACAATTTTTGATACAAATTTTATTTGCATATTTATTAGTAGCATATTCTATATTTTTTTTGTCTCTATGAATATTTTCAATACATTTAGTACCGATTTTCGCAATTTTCTCATTTTTATTTTTCATATATAATTTAACTTTAAGATAATCTATTATATTTATATTATTAGTTACTACAAAATTATCAATTTTATTTGTATTTTTTAAAAAATGTTGTCCATCTTTTTCGATTTTTATAGGAATATGCTTAGCATATTTTATATTTTTTTTTTTTAATATATTTTCTTTTTCCCATAAAAATGAATTTTTTCGAATTTTATTATCATTTACAATATTCGAAAAGCTATAACTATTTTTATTTTCCCCTTTAATTATAAATGAGTTAGAAGCACCATCCTTTTCATTTGAACTACAGTATTCTATATTTCTATTATTTTCACATTTATCTATTTTACTATTTTTGTTATAATTATCTATTTCATTCTTTTTATCATTAATAACATTCAAATGAAGTTCTTTCTCATATATTTCGTCAATATTGTTTGTGTCTTTTATATTTTTATTGTTTCTAAAATTTTTAATAATATTGGATAGATTTCCAACAATATATTCAGGGCTTAGTATATTTAAATGCTCGCCATTAATTAAGTTCACACTGTTATTATCATAATCATTATCGCCTTTTTTTTCCTTATTTGAATAATTTATATTATCTATAAGATTAACATTAACATTGTTTATTTTGTCATTTTGTGCGGATTCTACTCCGGTTTCAGTGCCTACTCCTGTTTCGTTTTTTTTTGAAATAGAATTTGTAAACGATTCATTATTTAAATCATTATAAATATAGCTTGGAATAAAATTATTAATAATTGTACTTTTAATTAAATCGAGTTTCAATATTCCATTTTTTTTAATCTCTTCAATATCCATAGAAAATTCTTTTTTATCCTTTAACTCAATTGGATCAGTTTTAATAGTATTTACTTTCGTTTCCTTTTTTACTATTTCATTATTCAAAATAACCTGGTTTTCGCACTTTTCAATTTCATCCATTTTATTATATTCTACATCATGGAATTTTTTAGATGGTTTGTCGTTTAAATTGCATTTATTCGATATGTCTTTCTTTTTTTTTTCGCTATTTTCATTTTGCTCTACTTCTAAATCTGTTTTAATCATATTTTCATGATCATCATCATTTTGCAAATTATTTCCAATATTATTATTACTATTTTTAAAAACATTAATAGCATTTTCATAATTTTTTTGTCCTATTTTATTTTCTATATCCATCCATTTGAATATGCTACTTATCCCTGAAGCTAAATCTTCTAATATATTTTCTGAATCATTGTTTAAAAAATAATTAGAATAATAATTATTATCATTTTTTAAATTATCTAATTCATATTTGAGTTTTTTATTTATTCTCAATTTTTTCCTATTTTCATTTATTAATTCATTGTATTCTTTTTTTAAAAAGATATATGATTGATATATGCGCTTATAAATAATTATATTAGTATTTTTATCATTTTTATATAACTCTTTAAATTTTTCATTTTCTTTTTCCCAGTTTGTCATTTTATAATTTATATTAGTATTTTGTTTATTCATTATTACATTTTTTCGATATTCTTTTTGCACACCATTTTTTATGCGATTATTATTATTGCTACATTCCTTTGTAAAGCTGTGATTATTTCTGTTTTCATTTTTATCACCAGTAATATCACAATTTTTATCATCAACATAAGAGGATTCACATTGTGCTTCATTTGTGACGCTCCCCTGATCTATGTTTTTATAATTTTTATAATTTTTATCGCGCATTTCAATATTCATATTATTTTCACATATTATTTTAGGAGAATTTTGTTTGTTTTCAATTGAACTGTGTGCTAAGCTTGCATTTAAGTTGTTACTTAATTTTATTTGTTGTAAAGATTTACCCTTCCCATGATATAATGTTTCATTATCTATTTTATGTGAACTATTTTCGTCATATAAATTTATTATATTTTCATCTTCTTTTTTAAAATTGTTTAATCTGCTGATATCTTTCTTAATATGAATAAGCTCGGTATTATGCATATCACCACATTTTTTTTCAACACCTTCAATTTTTATAACATTTTCTTGTCTATTATTTGCATGTATATTATTAACATCCATATCATCTATTTCTAAATTATTACTTTTTTTATTATTTAAAACTGTTTTACATAGTTTTGTTTCTTCAATCTCAATATCATTCATTGTAGTTTCAAACCCTTCACATAGTTTTCCCTGATTTTCTATATTTTTTGTAAATCCTTGAAATTCAAAATTCGTATTTTTTTGAGTATACATATCATCTTTAAATGATTCGTCATTTTTCTCAATGGGATCCAAACTTGATGATTCTGGATTCATATTTTCCAAATAAGTGAATTTATTTTATAAAATTTCATTTAAGATGCGATAAGTAAAAGAAACACTACATTTTAATCGAAAAATGATAATTATACTTTATGAATATCATAAATAAGTAAAATAAGAAATATACAAATAAAAATATATTTATTATTAATAACAATAGGAAAAGCTACGCACATGCACATACATACATATGTATTTCCATAAAAGAGCAAAAACACAAATCGTTTAAAAAACAATGTATACTAAAAGCTTCATCTAAATCTGTTGATTCAAGGATACATAAGAATTATTCAGTTTGTATATATAATATATATAGCTAATATATGTTTTGCTTTTTATTTTTTTTCTCAATTGGCATTGTATTATTAATACCTAATTGAAAAAATCATATATTTTTTCTTCGTTCTTAGAAATTTATTATATGGAACAAAAGTACACATATAACATATTTACTTAAGTTTGAAATATGTTATGTTCCAACATAATAATGAAGTAATAATGTGTGTGTTATTCGCCCATGAAAAATATACAAATTATATATCTATGTCAATGCACATATGCATAATTAATGATTATTTTTTGAAATAAATATTTTTTAAAATACATATAATGTTAAGGTAAAGAAATCTTTATATAGTTTATATTATATACATTATGAAATAAAAAAATACACATGTATATATAATTATAAAAAATAAATTATCATAATAATAAAAACATTTCAAACAAAAAATGGAAGAAATAAAAAAAAAGAAACAATTGCTAAATAAGTTTATGTTTATGCATTGATACTCGAAAAACTCTTATAATCTTTAAAATATTCACATATTATTTGATTATTTTGTTCATAAGCTAAAGATAAAATAAATCATTTGTGAAAAAATACATATTGGCGATTTTTTCATATAACTAGAATAAATTCCCCTTTAAAAAAAATACGATTAAATATAGCTATTTGCAATATGAAGCATATAAACTATGTAATTATTAGTATAAATTATAAAAAAAACATGAACAGTTCAGATTATTTTATCCGCTATGTATGACTTGTACATGTTTTTTCCCTTACTGAATATTTCAAAATGACACAAAATAATTTGATAGCAAATGTTTCTTATTCTTGTTGGTAGCAATGTGCTTAATAGACAAAAGTAATTTTTATCACAGGAAAAAACATATATGCATATATTTGACTTATTCTTTGTACACACAAATACATAGGAAATTTTTAGGAATTTGAACAGCTTTATTTATTACATGCCTTCTGATTGATATGAATCCGAATATGCTTCATTGGAATTATCCTCATCTGAATATTCGCTAGCTGAATCATCTTCTTCGTCTATATCCACTTCTTGTATTAAATTATGCTCTCTACAAGAATTTAAATCATGTTCTTGTATATTTCGAATTTTTTCAATTATTTCTAAATTATTGTTTTTTAAATCTTTGTATAGATCTAATATTAAATCCGAAACTTCGATCTACAAATTGGAAAAAAAAATAAAGAGCACAATTATTAATAAATTTATATTTTTCATAGTTTTCCTTATATTTCTATTATTTATTCGTTTATTTGTGTTTTCATATTACATCACTATCATCGTCAATATCCACATTAAAAAGTGTATTAACTTCATCTCTTAAATAGTCGCAAAGTTTATCTTTGGGTGTCGTATCTTAAGAAAAAATAAAATAAAATAAAAAAAAATATATAAAAAAAAATATATATATATATACTTCGATTATCTAGGCAATAAAACAATACCAATGCACTTTTAGCGATTACTTCGATATATGTATGTATCCAAACATTAATACGCATACAAGTTTATATTTTTTGTATGTTTACTTGATAAAACATAATTATGGACATATTCAATTAACTTTTTTTTCTTTTCCTCTGAGGATGTTCCACCCCAATTATTTGTTACAGCTAACCGGAGCACTGTCCTATATCAATGGAAAAGATCATTTTATATATTTTTATTTATTCAATTATATATAAATAAATATAAACTGTAGATATACATGAAGGAAGTTATAGGAATAATTCATATAGATGGGGAATGCAAGTTTTTGCAAAAGATATATTAAATTACTTTTTTTATATAAATTATTATATAATACCATTTTTCAAATATTAAGTTAATCCCTTCAAGTAATAAAGTTGATAAGTTTTCACTATTCATTATTATTTTATTTAAAGTAAAATTAAAATATGTTTTTCAAAAAATAACCCGTTATATATTTTATAGAAACCCTGTTTTATTAATTTTTAAGCATTCCGTTTTTTTACATATTTTTTTTCGTTGTTTTTTCATTCGTTTTTTAATTACAACGATTACATTTCATTGAATCAAAAAAAGGGGGGAAATTATAAAAATACTTTTATTTATAAAAAAAATGTCTATATATTCCTGATTTACTATAAAATAAATATTATATCCAGTTATATATTGCCACAAGTTTTGGCGTTTGTCATTCTCGTAGTGCTATTTTTATTATTTTTTTACTACCCATATATTGTTACGTATTAGAAAATGACGCGTAAAAAATTAAGGGAAAAAATAAAAAATGTTACAAAATATATATATATACATATGTATAAAAATGATAGCACAGTAAAAAGAATAATAAAATAAGCGAACTTCACAACTTTAGAAAAAAATGTTTTAAGAATACAAAAAAATTAAATAAAAAATACAAATTCCCCAAATAATATAGTATTTCTTGTTATTGCTCCCCACCGAATTCGCAAAATGTTACTGTAAAATTTTTTGCATGAATTGTTAATAATTAAATGGGATAATTTATAAATTTTATTGTTCCAAAATGAAAAGGTCGAAATCGTAAGTTACCAAACAAAATGTTATCTTTTTCTTTCGTTTGCCATGTTTTTTTATAATTATATAATGAAGATAGATAAAATATGGGCATATATAAACTGGTGTTATATCCTTTTATGGATTAAACTTATAATTAAGAATATATATTTCCCCTTCCCTATACTTTTGAGTAGCCAAGTAAATATGTTAATATTTATATGATCCTATTCGATCTCATAAGGTATAGAAATGATTATATAACCATGAGGTATAAGCCAGTTTATCCAATTTTTTTACATAAATTTATTTATTTAAAGGCCGAAAATATTATACATATACAAAATAATATTTTTGTATGTAAAGATATTTTATAAAATTAATTTGTTTCCCTTTTTCCCAAACAAAAAAAGTAAATAACTAATTATATCCAATGTAATATAAAAAGGGTAACAAATTTCATAAAATATATATTTATCATATCATCTTAAGAATATTTTGATATAATTTTTACGTATATATATGTGTATATGCATTGGGGGTAATATATTTATTAACATTACAAAGAATATTTTTTTTTTTCTAATAAGACTTTTTTTACGACTGTTCATAAATATTTATCTAAAAAAATTATTACTATAAATTTACTATTATATCATTATGTGTATTTGCTAAATGCGGATATGAGTATTTTACATGCGTAATATAATGATAGAAAAAAAAGAAAAAAATATGCTAGTTGGCAAATTTCATGGTCAGAAATTTTATTATTCTTATGAAAGAAATAAAATATTATAAAGATAAATTAGGCAAAAATATTTATAAAATAAATGAATGGAGATATGAGCGCATTAAAAAAGGTATACTATATATTGTTGTTAATTTATCTTGCATATTATAAACACTATAATATGGTATTTACGCTTTTTCTTATACACAATTTTTATTTAATTTATATATAATTATTAGGTATGGACTAATTAATTTTTTTTTCTTAATTGATATATATTTTATTTTGTGTCATTTTTCTACAATGCAAATAGAAAAAAAATAATTTTATGCATACTTACATATTATTTTTAAAATAATTGAAAATTCAAAAATAATAACAATTTTCATGATAATTTTTTCATTTATTAATCATTTCAAACTTAACACGATCTCGTAACACTAAATAAAAAAAAACGCTAAAAAAATTATTAAAATGTAGGGCGATTTATTTATTTATTAAAATGTACACATATATATTATATACGGAATAGTGCTCTTATTTAACTTAAAATTTTACAAAAAATTTTATCATATTGTTATTTATGTAAAATAGATACGCTTATTATGTATACTTTTTTTTCCTGTTTCAATAAATAAAAATATATATATTTTTTATCCCTTGTTTTATATTTTATTATTTTATTTTTTTTCCCCTTGTGCTTTCTTTTTGTTTTATATATGCCAAAAAATGCATAGTAAATTTAGGATATATATATAATATTACACATATATTATTATATGTACGTGAAAGGCATTATAAATATATTGATTTAGATATATATAGTATATTAAAGTACACAAATTGAGATAAAAAAAGTTAAAAATAGTAATATAAAAATTATTCTCTGGATTTACAAAATAATTGATCCCCAAAAGAAACAAGAAAAACACATCACGTATGTACATGTATGTATTTATGCGTATTATGTGTTAAATAAACATTACAGTGATTATATTTGTTTTTTTTTTTTTTTGATAACATTTTAAAAAAATATTATACAAAATTTTGAGTCAGTTATTTTAATCTATGATAAAAGTTTATATTTGAAGCGTTTTCTTTTCGTCGTAGCATATGCTCGTGAGTATATGGATATATGTGTATGTGATTGTATGCATATAGATAAATAGAAATATAATTTAAAAAAAAAGACTGATTTAAAATAAGAAGAAATATATGCCGAGAATATTTCCAACAAATATTTTTCGATGTATATATAAACTGTTAAACATTTTGTCAATAAAATAAATATACAAAATAATAATTGCTATTGTGAATATATAATGGAAAATATTTTGAAATATGCGCATATATATAATGTAGAAGATGTGTTAAGAGCAATAAAAGTAGATGAAAATCGTGGTTTATCCGAAAATGAAATAAGAAAAAGAATAATGCAATATGGATTTAATGAGTTGGAAATAGAGAAAAAAAAAGGAATTTTGGAATTAATATTAAATCAATTTGATGATTTGTTAGTAAAAATATTACTTTTAGCAGCTTTTGTTAGTTTTGCATTAACATTATTAGATATGAAAGATAATGAAGTAGCTTTATGTGATTTCATAGAGCCCGTTGTTATATTAATGATACTTATATTGAATGCAGCAGTTGGGGTATGGCAAGAATGTAATGCAGAAAAATCTTTAGAAGCATTGAAACAGTTACAACCAACAAAAGCAAAAGTATTAAGAGATGGGAAATGGGAAATTATAGATAGCAAGTATTTAACAGTTGGTGATATAATTGAATTGAGCGTTGGAAATAAAACACCAGCAGATGCTCGAATAATTAAAATATTTTCAACAAGCATTAAAGCGGAACAAAGTATGTTAACTGGTGAATCATGTTCTGTTGATAAATATGTAGAAAAGTTAGATGCATCATTAAAAAATTGTGAAATTCAATTAAAAAAAAATATATTATTTTCCTCTACAGCTATAGTAGCAGGTAGATGTACAGCTGTTGTAATTAAAATTGGTATGAAAACTGAAATTGGTAATATACAGCATGCAGTTATAGAATCTAACAATGAAGAAACAGATACACCATTGCAAATAAAAATAGATTCATTCGGAAAACAATTATCAAAAATTATATTTATTATTTGTGTAACTGTTTGGATTATTAATTTTAAACATTTTTCTGATCCAGTTCACGAATCATTTTTATATGGATGTTTATATTATTTCAAAATAAGTGTAGCATTAGCAGTTGCTGCAATTCCTGAAGGTTTACCAGCAGTTATAACTACTTGTTTAGCTTTAGGAACACGTAGAATGGTTAAGAAAAATGCTATTGTTAGAAAATTGCAAAGTGTTGAAACATTAGGATGTACTACTGTTATATGTTCGGATAAAACTGGAACTTTAACAACAAACCAAATGACAGCTACTGTTTTTCATATATTTAGAGAATCAAATACATTAAAAGAATATCAATTATGTCAAAGAGGGGATACATTTTTTTTTTATGAAACAAATACAAATAAAGATGATGAAAATGATTCATTTTTTAAAAAATTAAAAGAAGTACCAAATAATGAATATAGTTATAAAAAAAAAATAAGTAAAAATATAATAGATAATGATGAAGATGATACAGATTATGAAAAAGAACCATTAATAAATATGAAATCAAATGTTAATACAATAATAAGTAGAGGAAGTAAAATTATAGATGATAAAATAAATAAATATAGTTATTCAGATTTTGATTATCATTTTTATATGTGTTTATGTAATTGTAATGAAGCTAGTATTTTATGTAATATGAACAATAAAATTGTTAAAACATTTGGAGATAGTACAGAATTGGCTTTACTTCATTTTGTTCATAATTTTAATATAATTCCTAATAATACAAAAAATAATAAAATGGCAGCTGAATATGAAAAAATAAACAGTATAAGCAAAAAAAATAGTGATATAAATATTGATTATGATTCTTCTATATATAGAAATGATAAAAAAACAAAAATTTCTGACAAAAAATCAGAACCAACATTCCCAAGTGAATGTGTATCTGCATGGAGAGATGAATGTACAATTATGAGAATTATTGAATTTACCCGTGAACGTAAATTAATGAGTGTAATTGTAGAAAATAATAAAAATGAATATATTTTATATTGTAAAGGTGCCCCAGAAAATATTATAAATAGATGTAAATATTATATGTCAAAAAATGATATACGTCCATTAACTGATTCTTTGAAAAATGAAATTCTAAATAAAATAAAAAATATGGGAAAAAGAGCTTTAAGAACTTTAAGTTTTGCATATAAAAAAGTTAAAGCCAATGATATTAATATAAAAGATGCTGAGGATTATTATAAATTGGAATATGATTTAATATATATAGGGGGATTAGGAATAATAGACCCTCCAAGAAAATATGTAGGAAAAGCTATTAGTTTATGTCATTTAGCAGGTATTCGAGTTTTTATGATAACAGGCGATAATATCGATACCGCTAAAGCTATTGCTAAAGAAATTAATATATTGAATAATGATGATACAGATAAATATAGTTGTTGTTTTAATGGACGCGAATTTGAAGAGTTACCTTTAGAAAAACAAAAATATATTTTAAAAAATTATCAGCAAATAGTATTCTGTAGAACTGAACCAAAACATAAAAAAAATATTGTTAAAATTTTAAAAGATTTAGGAGAAACAGTTGCTATGACAGGTGATGGTGTAAATGATGCACCTGCTCTCAAATCTGCTGACATAGGTATTGCCATGGGTATAAATGGAACTCAAGTTGCTAAAGAAGCTTCAGATATAGTTTTAGCTGATGATAATTTTAATACTATTGTTGAAGCTATTAAAGAAGGTCGATGTATATATAACAACATGAAAGCTTTTATACGATATCTTATAAGTAGTAATATTGGAGAAGTCGCTTCTATTTTCATTACTGCTATTCTGGGTATACCCGATAGTTTGGCTCCCGTCCAGTTGCTTTGGGTTAATTTAGTGACAGATGGTTTGCCCGCCACTGCTCTCGGTAATTTTTGTTTTCCCCATTTTTCACTTCTAATGTTTGTTTTTTCCATTGTTCACTTCTAATGTATGTTTTTTCCACTTCATTCCCTCAGGATTCAACCCCCCCGAGCACGATGTAATGAAATGCAAGCCCAGGCACAGAAACGACAACTTAATAAATGGATTAACACTCCTTAGATATATAATCATAGGCACATATGTCGGAATAGCTACTGTATCAATCTTTATATACTGGTTTGTGTTTTACCCAGACATAGATAACCATACTTTGATAAATTTCTATCAACTTTCTCATTACAATCAATGTAAAACATGGTCAAATTTCAAAGTAAATAAAATATATGGTATGTCTGAGGATTTATGTTCTTATTTTTCTGCTGGAAAAGTTAAGGTAATTAAATATTTCTGTCTATATATATTTAATTTTTATACTAAATTTTAGATACATCTAACAATATATACATTTAATTGTATACCTCCTCATTCTTTTTTTTAGGCAAGTACATTATCATTATCTGTTTTAGTTTTAATTGAAATGTTTAATGCGTTAAATGCACTAAGCGAATATAACTCCTTATTTGTATTACCACCTTGGCGAAATATGTATTTAGTATTTGCAACAATTGGATCTCTATTTCTTCATTGTTTAATAATATATTTCCCACCATTAGCTGGTATATTTGGAGTTGTACCACTGACATTACATGATTGGTTTTTAGTATTTTTGTGGTCATTTCCTGTAATTATAATTGATGAAGTTATAAAATTTTACGCAAAAAAACAACTAAATAAGGAACTTGGATATGGTCAAAAATTAAAGACACAATAATCACGCAGATACACAATTTCTAGAATCATCCATTTTCACTAATCCACATTTATTTTTCATAAAATAATTATAAGCATGTTGCACATGGATGTTATGTCTTTTTTTTTTTTTTTTTTTTTTTTATTGTGATACTTTTCTAAATTAAACACAAAAATTATTAATATGTATAACTTATAGTTATCTCATAATTCTTTTACTTCGCTTATTTTTATTTATTTTAATTTTCCATCTCCATATTTTATATTGTATTTAAATTAGTATAACATTATCACTATCTCATTTTTATTTTTTTAAATAAATTACAAAAGTACTATAAAAATAGTGGACGCCAATTTTTTAAATATTCATCATTTCTAAATATTTATAATTTTTTAAAACATGTATTGATGCCTTTTTCGAATAGTTCAAAATTAGTTTAGGAATTTGTTCAGAAAACTTTTAAGCACATATATATTTGCGTATTGAAAAAATGTGTATGTTATTTCCCCATATTAATTATTTTTTATTTTTGTGAAAAAAAAATGAAAAAAACAAAATATACGTAATTAGTTTTATTAATTAAAAAATAAAAATTATAAACTATGAATTTATTATTATTTTGTACTTTCTGATATTTTTTTTTTTTTTCAATTTTATTATTTGTTACATTCTTATGCAAATGCTTACAATGATAATACTTGATAAATAAAAGAAAGGAAAATAACAAAATACGGTCTTTTTTTTTTGTTAAATTTTTTACTTTTCACATTTTATAGAAAAAATGGAATTACCACATTTTCATAACAGTTATGATAATATGGGATATGAAAATGAAGTTACAAAAAAAATTGTTTGGAAAATACTAAATAATATGAACAGTCAAAATGATATAACATTAGAAAGGATACAACAAACCAGGTACATGCATTTGATTTTGCTCTTTTGGAAATGGACATTTATTTTATGAAAATTATACTACATTTCCAAAATGTAAAACCAATTAAAGCACAAAAAAGACACGTATGGAAACATATCATGTCATAGCGAAATGTATGATTCATCATAATAGTTCGTTTTATTTTGCGCATTTTTTATTTGCTTACTTTTTAGGAATAAAATCGTGAAATACTTTTTCGAAGCAGAATTAATATTTAAATATTATGACATAGGGAACTCAGGAAAAGTGGATATAAATGCATTTCCAAAAATGGCACGATCATTAAAACAAATATATGATTCAAAAGATATTAAAAAGTTTGAAAAAGAAATGAAAGTTAAAAAAATCACCAAAATGACATTACCAATTTTTTTAACATTACTAAAAAGGAAATTATTCCAAGTTATTGATTTTGAAGAAACTTTTCAAAAACATTTTAATATCCTTGATATGGAAAAAAAAAAAAATATAAATATTGAGAAATTAAAAAAATTTGTTGGAGTTATTGGAGATAAAATAAGTCCTGAAAATTTTGATTTTTTTATAAAATATAATATTCAAAATAATGATAAAATTGCAAAAGACAATATTATTTTTAATAAAAATAACAACCCTACAGATATTTCTTTTGATGTATATAAAGAGATATTAACATTTTATAAGTCTTTTTAATAATATGTTTCAATAGTACCATTCCAATAAATTATATCATAAAAATTCAAAAAAATAAACAATACATATATTATTTATTTCTTTACATCATAAAATTGTCACCTTATTTATAAACCTTTCATATATATCCACATTCGTCTAGTTTATTTTTCTTTTCGATTTTTACTATGTATATATATATATATATATTTTGAGAAACTATAAAATCAGCTACTCAAATGCGTGATAATTTATTATAAAATATAATGCTTTTTGATTGTCCCAGAATTAGTATTATTCAAAAAAATGAGGAATATATAAATGTATGTATGCATGTATTTCCCCCCATGAGCTTATTCATGTTTTCAACTTTAAAAACAATTTTTTATTTCGAAATTTATTAATGTATTGGAAAGGATAATTTAAATATAGCCGATTAAAAATAAGTGTAGAAATTGTTATGAAAAATAAAACTTGTGTTATTTCTAGGGTATTTATATAAAATATATGCAAATGCGCATTCGCGTATTTATATAAAATATATGCGATATATAATTGTTTATAAATGATATAAAAATACAATAACTTTTAAATACGATATACATATAATTTGACATTGTAATGTAAATATATGTATATATATAATATATATATGTACATTATGTTTTTTACATATATTTTTACTTATATTTTTTTTATTTCTTTTCTCTTTTGATATAATTTATGCTGCGCATAGATTACGAGCATATAGCTAATGCATGTTTGATTGAATTTATTTTATATTTTTTTTACTGACATGTATATATATATATATAATATATAAATTTATGTATATTCAATCTATATCAAACTATTGTATAAATGTTTAATATTTTATGCAAAGATATGTTGAAATGCATTTTTTATTTTTTATATAATAACTTAAAACATATTATCAATTAGCAAAGCAGTGTATAATTATTTTATTGTATAACTACAAAAATAGTTGGAAAAAATATAATAATATTGTAAAAAAGGGAATATAAAACTCCCTTTTCATTTTTGGAAATTGTGGAAAAGCAAAAAAAAAACAATATTAGCATATTTGAAAAATAAAACTCTATGGATATGTCAAGTTTACTTAAAATATAAATGAAGGATAATATAATAAAAAAATATTAAAAAAAAATGAATGAAATGCCAATGTGCTTGTTTATCGCTTGCTCAACAAGTGATAATACGAGTAGAGAATATATTTATACAATTTTAAAAAATAGATTATTAGGTAGCAATGTATGTATAGATACAAACATATTAGATGTCCCAACTAATTTAAAATTCTGCACATTTGATGATTTATTGAAATGTGCTGATGATTTACAAAAATATGATAGTTATGCATATGGATGTTTAAAAAAAATCGAAAAAATAGCTAAAGAATATGATGAAAATATAGAATTAAAAATAATATATCAACGCCAACATATAAATATAGATCAATATATTAGACGTTTTAGTTGGGATGATGCAAAATATCCTAGAAATAGATCATTAATCGATACTATTGATGTTATTATTAATAATATAACAAAACTTCATGATGAAATTCAAATAAAATCTAATATTCTAAATGATTTAAAAGAGAAAAAAAAATTATATATATCAAAACATGATAGTAATAATTTTATACATAAAAATTTAAATGAAATATTAACCCCACAAATTGTTAGTGAATCAGATTTTATGGAAACTGAATATATTACTACAGTTATTGCATATGTTCCAAAAGATTCTATAAGTGAATGGATAAATAACTATGAAAAATTTTCACAATATGTTGTACCCAGATCAGCAAAACAATTTAACGATTTAATTGATAAAGATGGAAATACATTATGGAAAGTTTTCGTTTTTAAAAAATTCGTAAATAATTTTATCGAAAATGCAAAAAATAAAAATTTTATTGTTAAGCCATTTAAATATGACGAATCACACTATAACAATATTATGGAATCACGAACAAAAATTGAAACAGAAGTTATAAGACAAGAAACATTTTTAAGAAGAATGTGCTTAGCTGCATTTTCAGATGTATTTATTGCATTTATTCATATTAATATTTTACGAGTTTTTTGTGAATCTGTTTTAAGATTTGGAGTACCTCCAAATTTTGCTTCTTTTAGTATCCGAATAAATGGGGAAAGTAAAGAAAAAAAAGTCAGAAAAAAATTATATGATATATTTTCTACTACTGATTCAATTGGAAAAAATTATATTAAACGTTCCGATGAGAATGACGAGGAAATATATCCATATGTCTCGGTTTCATTTAAAATATGATCTTTACTCCTTTCGAAATATAAATAATATTCAAAGCGAATTATACTTGATGTAGATCGTTTTTTTTTTTTTTTTTTTTCATAAATCATTAAAATATTATATATGTTTATAAATAAAAGCGTATTATCGCGTTTTTATTAATATGTTGATTTGTTTTAATGATAGTGAAAATAACTGATAAATAATATTAACAAAATAGTGTATTCATTGTTTATGTATATTTTTGAGGGATTCTATTTTTGTTTAAACCGATAAGCATACTACTTTAGGAGACTATAGAAACAGTAGATAATCAAATGTTAACGCTACTCATTTAGCTATTCTTTATGTTTTCGAATTAGAAATAAATTTTAATTTTGTTTTCTGCTCAAGCTTACAATATATTTAAAGCATAAAACCTTAAATAATAAATTTATTATAAATATACTTCAAATAAAATGCTAAAATTTAATATGAAAGGAGATAGACATGTAAAACTATACATATAGTATGTATTATTATTTTTTGTTATTTTAATCAATTTGAAACTTTGGATTTGTGTACATATAATAAAATTGAGCAAGTTATATCCTCATTTTTTTGGATAATTTTTAAAGAGCCAATATTATTGTGGGCGCTGAAAAATATTTTATGATTTTATTTTTTCTTTAATTTTACATGGGATATATATTTATTTGAAATATTATTGTTTGTTTTTTTTCTCCATGTTATTTTGACTGTTTTCTTAATTTAAAAGAAATACAAAAAATGAAATTGAATGAAAAGAATGTGCAAATAGTTGAAATAATTCGAGGGAAAACATACATGTTTCTTTTTTGCTTTTTGCTGATACTTCTTAATTGCTCATAATAGCTCTTTTCTATATAATACAAAATTTTTAAGGAAATTAAATTAATTTGGCTGCTCATATATTATTAATTTTTTTTTAAAATTTATAAAGATTTTTTATTGAAATATACAAAGAAAAATATATTATTTTAATTTTTTTATTTTTTGCAAATGTGTAAAGTGTGCAATGTAATTGCTTATGTATATGTACCAGCAGAACAAAGAAATATGCGTCATTAACAAAATGTTTTCATCTTTTTTTTAAATATTCATCATTTAGGTGTTCAAATAAAAGAAAAAAAAAACATATTGTAAGCGCATAACAATAATAAAATTATATTTAATAAATATACAGTTTTTTCAAGATTTTGAATTTTTTCTTAAAAATAATAATTTAAAAAAATATCGAAATAAAAATAGCTAATAACACAAAAAAAGAGAAAGAATGTGATGGCTGAAAATATAAAAAAAATGAAATCAGTGTAAAACAGAAACCCAAGATAATATAGCATTCGCTAGTTTATCGTATAGTAAATATATACACAGATTTGGATTATAGATTTGCATGTGCAGATATTCCCTATTTATGCAATGTTGCAGAAATACTATCAAAGCGAGGAAAAGGATGGATCCATCCGAACACACTATTTTAAAAAGATTGAAACAGAAAAAATAAGTAAGAAGTTGCTGGAATTGGAAAACATGTTTCAAATAGAAGACATGTTTTTAGACATGTATATAAATGAAAAGGAAAGAAATAATTTTGATTTTTATATAAATAATATATTAGACGATTTTAGTAATAATAATAATTTAGAAAAATGGATAAACATAGATATTAGTAATGTATATAATTATATTATATATGACAATAAATATTTTAATGATGTAATAACAGATAAAAAAGGATACTTAATATTAAAATTAAAATATACAAATGAAAATAAAATTATCACATCTTATTTTAAAGTTAATTGTCGAAATGCTCAATGGGATAACGAAAAGAAAGTATGGTATATACCTTTATTTTATATTTTTGAAATATCAAAATTAACAATATTTTTGGGTGGAACGGTTAGTGATCTTGTTCTTTATTATTTGTGCAAATTATTTCATCACTTTTCGAGTATAAAAAATGTGCATAATAATAGCTGGAATAATAAGCCAAATGGTTTGGACCAAGGGAAAATAGAAAATGGTGATAAAATTGGGAAAAAAAATGATTTAAAAAATTATAGAGACAATGAAAACCCTGAAAAAAAAGAAGACATAAATAAAAAAATAACAGGCCAAAATGAAAATATAAAAGAAAATAAATCACTGACACAAAATAATGATAAAAAAATCGAAGAAAAAGAGGAATATAACTTTGAAACTTTTGTTAAAAAAAATAAAACTCAATTCATTAAATATATAAAAAATGTAAATATTTTTAAAATAGAACATATAATAATAAATAATGTTCTAAAAAGTGATACATTAAATATAAAAATATTACCATATAATGAAGAAATTATTAAAAAAATAAGAGAAACAAATTTATTTCAATGGGATAAAGAACAAAATATTTGGCTAGTCAAAAAAAAAAATTTTAAAACTTTTTATGTCAGTGTAATAAAATTTTTTGATTATAAAATTTGTTCTTACTATGATTTTTATAAATTTTCAAAACAAAAGCTAGTTGATAGTGATTTAGGAAAAATAAATATGAACAGTTCAAGTGATCAAAAAGAAATAATAAAAAAGAGAAATTATGATAATTGTAAAGGTAATATATCACAAGAAATCATAAATAAAAAAAAAAAGACAAATGATAAAATGTGTAAACTTAAGGTATATTATGAAAATACGGATTCTTCATATTCCGATGAGTTACAACCAAATGTTGACGCAAGTTATTATGAAGGTAGAGAGTTAGTGAATACAATCAAATTAGTTGGTGCAGCAAATAATTATTATAAAGAAATCATATATAATAAATTAAATAAAATAAAAAAACTTAAACCTCCAAATTATGCATATGACCCTAAAGGATGTATGACAAAAAGCGGAGCCGGAACTAAAGGAATAGAAATATATGATATGCCAAGTGATATAAATGAATGGAATAAAATTAGTTTTTGCATAGTTCCCAATGATTATAAAAAAAACTTAGATTTATATGACCCCAAAATATTATGTAGTTTAGTTAGTGATGTTTATATGCTTAAAGAAAATGCTGTTGATATTATTTTAAAAAAATATAACAAATGGCCAGAATATAGTGATGTATTTTGGAATAATATATGCGCAGAAAATGAATTTATAGTCAATAATAAAAGTTTTAACACAAGACAAAAATTAGCTCATGATCGATTATTTAATAAGCAATATTTTTATATTTTTAATATTAATAGTATTAAACAATCAAATTATTATGATCCGCTATTTTTGTGTAAAACATTAATTAAATTAGGAGAAGGAATTTTAGTATCAGACCCAATTGATGCAGATTATGTAATTATACATAACTCAGAAGATTCAAATGCAATTAATTTTTATACTTCTTTACAAGAAACATATAAAAACCAAAAAAAAAAAAAAAAAAAACTTCCTTTATTTGTTACTCCAAGTTTTATATATGATTGTATTTTGAATTATTCAGTGTCTTACCCCTCAAAAAGTAAAAATCATTTTTGCTTTTAGTTTAAAAAAATATGTATATATAAATTAATTAATTTTTACATAACCGTTTTTTTTTTGCATTAAAATATACATGAATAACTGTTGCTATATTTTCCTGTTGGAAACTAAAACTTTTTAAGTAAATATTTTTTCTAAATTTTCAAAAAAAAAAATAATATAATTTTATTTCGATTGGCTTTTTATTTAAAATGAAAAATGTGATAGTTAGGGGGTTAATTATAAAAACTCAAACAAAAGGATTAAAAAAAAAACTAAAAAATTAATAAAATTATAATATAACGGTGATTATAAAGCACACCATAATTACAAATAAGCAAATTTAATATATATGCATATTATAGGGGCGCAAACAAATATATGTGTATGTTTATAGGTACTTTTTATTTTATAATTATTTTTTTTTCCAGTAATAAATTTATCTTGATTATACACACATGCACAAAAAAAAATATTTTAAATTATAGTCATATTTTGAATATAACTTAAAATTTCACTACAGCATTTTATTTCATGATCATAGTTCCAAGAATGTAACTTAATTAAATAACTATTATTTTCAACATCCTTTAAACCCAAAATAATTTTATACGATCCATTTGAATAATGCATTTCTTCCACAAAAGAAATATTATTAATTTTTGAGCAAGTAACTTTTATTTTATTTTTTAAATTGTTAATAATATATAATTTATCTTTTTCTATATATTCATATCCTTTTTTCGTTTCACAAAGCTTATCACTTCCTTTTTTTGTTCCACAAAGCTTATCACTTCCTTTTTTTGTTTCACAAAGCGTATCACTTTCTTTTTTTGTTTTATCATCAAATGTTTTTTCCAGCTGCAAAAATTGGCTAGCCTTTTCATTTTGTGACGATTTATTAAATATAGCATTATTTTTATCATTTAGCATTTCGTGATTTATGTCATTTTGAACAATCCTATTTTTTGAGGGCAATTTTTCATATTCTCGATTTCCACCTAGACATTTTTTATTAACTTCACTATGTTTAACATAATCATTTTCATTATTCAAATTAATAAAAAAAGTTTGGTCATTTTTATTTTTCTTTTCTAAAGCTATGTAAACTTCCCTTGAAGCATACGAATCATTAGCTGCATAAATGATCTGTTTTTCGTTTAAATTTTTACATAACCAATTCGATAATCTATATTCTTTGTCTAAGTGTTTTTTTAAATATGTTTTTACTAAATTTTGTAAAGAAGGTGGATATATATAATTATCAATAGAATAATTATATAAATCAAATACATTATTAATTTCTATATTTTTACTTAAAAGCATATCTTGGTCATTTTTTATATCATGGCATACTTTAATTATTTTATTATTTTCTAAAATTGTTTTAACAGACAAAGGGATATCCCCATTTAAATCATTAATATTAAAAACAAAACATATATCATTTGAGCATAATTGAATTAAGCATAGTTTTTTATTTTCTATCATTTTTCTTGGCTTATTAATATAGGTATTTGTTTGTATATATTTGGATTCCCCTTTTAATCCACATCCATTTTTAGTAGTAGTTATATACGTATCGGCATAATAATCAGTATTATCTTTTGATATCTCAACACATTTATTATTTGAGTTTATGTTCTTACTTTTTTTTATGCATGATTGATCTGAAATTAAATTGGTTATTCTTTTATTTTTTTCTTTATTTAATATTATATTGGGTAATTCTTCTATTGCTTTTTTTTTTCGATTTTTTGACAAATATTCATAATTATTACAATTTTCATCAAAGTTAATCATAAATTCAGTATCAAACCCTAGAATATTACTGTTAAGATATTTTAAAATATCCTTATTATATTTTTCACCATTTTCTTTATTCACATAAATAATATTACCAGGGAATTTTAGAGAAACTAATTGAGCTGCGTTCTCAATTTTCGAAAATTTCTGGCTAATATGAAATTCTACAGGCACACTCGAAAACGTTTTTTTCAAAATGTGCAGCATTTTATATATAAAAAAAATTAATTAATCACTGTCATTTGTTTTTTCGAAACAATTGATAAAAGGAATTTTTGTAGATATTTTATTTTCACTAAAATCTCGATTCCATAAATATTTATTTAAGTACAACTAGCTAAATACCTCCCCAAAAAAAAAAAAAAAAAATATATATATATATTATGTGCCTCCTATATATGCATATACAAAATGAAGCAAATCATTCCTCTGGTCGGTAATTAGAACTTTTAAAGTAAAAGAAATGCACTTACATAACTTAAAATGAGATATTTTCAATATAAAAGAAAGATAAATAGGAATACATAAAATAGTTCCTAAAAAATTATATGAGATATAATATAAATTATAGTATAGGTGTGGGGTATAACCGCTTGCTGAAAAGAACGAACAAAAGAACAGAATTTTATTAAAATATCTATAATGATAAAACTGAAAAATTGATAAATGATTTTTACTAATTTTGCACACAGTAAAAAAAATATAAGTTTTTTTGTTCTTTTTGGTAATTTATACATTTACTTGACCTTTGTCTCCATCATTTTTTTTTTCTTTTTTTCTTTCTATCTATTTCTTTTATGTTATTTCCCATTTTTCACTACTCTAGACTATTATTTAAAGAATTAAAATAAGAAGGAAACAAATATTGTAAACTATATTAATAGTATTTTATTGGTATATTATACCCAGGGATTTAAATGTTTATTGAATTATTTGTTTTAAAATTATATAACTATAGGGTTGAGATAAATAACAATACTACAATGGGTGTGGAAGAAAAAATAATGAAATACCAAAACAATTTAATAAAAATTATGTGTAAAATAAATTAAAAGGATATATTATTGATACAATTTATTTTTCAAAACCATATCTTTTGATAATAAGTTTTTATATGTTTGTATAAATCCATACACATGTACGCGATATATATAATACAAGAGGAATATAATAAATTTTAAGAATATATAAATTTATTTATGATATTATACATGTATCGTTTTGTATGCTAACACAATTAATTGCGTATTTTGTTCAGTTTGCTCATTTTACTTATTTTATTATATCTAATATTTTTTTCATACATTTTTGCCACATAATAATATTTATGCAAACATACAAGCATTCTGTACATATGTGTATAATTTTTGCTTCTTGATATATTTCTTTATGTTGAATATTTACTTAAAATTTTTTTACTTATACAATTATTTTCATAAATAATCTTTTATATTTTACATGGATGCTTTTTATATTTTTTCTTTCACAAAATTTATGAACAATCAAAATATCACATATCGCTGTTTAAAAATACAACTTTAAGATATCCATATTGTTGTTGGTATATTCATTCTTATTTAATCTTATTTTTATTTAAGTGCATTTAGCATCAAAATAAGGCAAAAAAAATGTGATTATCAAAATATTCCATAAATGAACATTTATATATAGTATATCATATATGCTCCAATGTGTGTGTTTTTTATATGCACATAAATTGCTGTGTGCATTTATTCATTAAAGTATTTTTACATTTATATAATTATTTTTGTGTATAACTCGTTAATTTGTGGGTTTACTTTAGTGTACATGGGTTTTTGAAATGTATACATATATATATATATATATATATATATCGAAAATGAATTAAACAAAAAGGGAAAATAAAAGAGAAATATAAAATAAAAAGGAAAAGATAAGAAAAAAAAAAGAATATATAAAATTTTTTACAGGAATTATTTCATAATGAAAATTATGATACAATTTTAGTATGTAAAGGACAAACACAAAAAAAATCATATAATAAATTAACAAAATATACAGTTATATATATGGTATAATTAAGTGTTTATTTGAAAGGGAAATACAAATAAACTCCAATTTAAGGAAATCCCTTTAATTTAATGCCATATAAATTGACCTTTATTTTTGAGGCCTCATTATATTATTTTTATTCTTATACAACAAAATTAGTTGTCTTATAGTTATTATTGAATGCTTATAAATTTTTATTTTTTTTAGTTACTTAAGTAAAATCCAGCATTAATTGTGTTGTGTATTGTTTTGGTTTTTGTTTCAGTTTTCTAAAAAAAAAAAAAAAATATAAAATAAAAAAATGCCTATCGATAATAATTGCTTTTATAATATAAATCTGAGTATTCACAAAATATTCAACCCTAGATATAGTGCTCCGAATAAAATAAATGATGAAAATAAACCAGCGAATAAAAAAAGAAGATGTACAGTATCACATATAAATGAAAGAAATGTAACACAAAAATATAATAACGATTATTTAAATTATAATTTTAACAATTCAATAACTAAAAGACGAAAATGTTCCCCAAATTTAGCATATCCTAACAAAAAATATTCACCACTTTTAAATAGGAGGGAATTAAGAAATAGTATTAATCAGAGTATAAAAAAAAGCGAGGTTTTAAGATCTATAGTTAGTGAAACAATCGAAAAAAAAAAAACAGAAACATGTGGAAATAAAGATAATGAAAGTTTTTATAATATAAATAAAAAAACATATTATCTTAGTCGATATTCTGGAGACAACAATTCAAATGGGATAGAAAATGTTAAAGATATTCAGGATAAAAAATATATTAAATTATATTTATATGAGAATAAACAAGGAAATAATCAAATAGGTTCTACAGTCAACCTTAATGAATCATTTATTATGAGCAATTTGGCTCAAAGTGAAAATTGTTTTAGGAATAAAAATATGGATAGTTTAAATACATTTCGAGAAAATATTCCAATTTATGTTAACTCTCAATCCACATTTTCTAGTTTTAATTTTGATAGAGAAATCGAAAATAAATATGTAAAAAAAATATTACAAGACAATTGTCAAACAATAGACAATGAACAATTTAAACAAACTGAAAAACATAACATGATGGAAAATTCGTGTCGAATAAAAAATAAATATTCTTATATAACAGATATGAATCATATTGAAAAACAAGAATTAGATGATGATAATAATAATAATAATAATAATAATAATAATAATGATGAAAAAATTAAAAAAAATAAATATATATCAATTAATAGTAATAATAATAGAAACATGATTAGTAGTAACCATAATGATAAATCGAATAGAAATACTATAACCAATTCTTTAAAAAGAAGACATAGTATTCAGTTTGAAAAAGAACATGAAAAATACAATTATTCAGATTCAATTTATGTTAACAAAAGATTTAAAGAAAATGATAAAAATAATAAAAGTAGCACACGTCGGCATAGTGATGTTATTAATTCTAATTCAATAAATGGTATATATATGAATAATATGAAAAATTCTGCTAATTTTCAAAATAATATGTATCCAAATATGGGTAAATATAATGCATCTAATAATTCACATAATTTTAAAAACATAGATGCTAATAAAAATACGCAGGAACAAAATGAAAAAAAACCGTGGTTTAAAAATTGTTTCTTGAAAAATGATGGCATTTTTGACAATCATCAAGGAATTCGAAAAAGTGAGTTCATTTTTTTCCATTTTTTTCCATTTTTTTCCATTTTTTTCCATTTTTTTCCATTTTTTTCCATTTTTTTCCATTTTTTTTTTAGAAAAAGTTGATAATACAAACTCGAATGGAAATGACGAAAACAGTTTGAAGAATGATGCAGAATACCTTTTTAGTACAGACTTTTTTAAAGATGTATATTCAAATATTCAAAGAAAAGGGGAATTAAATTTTATTGATGAACTATTGGAAAAAGATACTGAATATTATATTAGTAAAAGTAAATTAAATAAAATTGTTGAAAATGCAAAAAATAAAGAAACAAAATATCATTACATAGATAGACTGTTTTTGTATAGACATGCAAAACATGTAGTAGGGGATAAAGAATATGAAGCATATAAAAATAAATGTAGATCTAAACAAAAATATTTAGATGTACCTTTTCCAAATTTATCAGAAATTATGAATCTTCATCCTATTAGTGATTTAGATGAAATCGATGATAGTGATGAATTTTATGGAGCAGAAGTAAAACTGCTTGAAGATTTTTATTCCAACACCTCTAAAACCAAACAAAATAACAAAATATGTACATTTTTTGATAAAAAAAATGATATTGAAAATAAAATAATAATAAAAAAACGCCATCCAATAAGTAAACCTAATAATGATCTATATGTATTAGGGACTAGAGAAAAATTAATAAACTTAATGAATAAATTTAAAAGAGAAAAAGATTCTTTTTTTGAAAAAATATTAGACGCACCAGACTTTTCTAAATTATTAGAACCTGTACATTCAGTTAACGAAAGCTTTTTATTATCACACCAATTATTCAATCTTCAACATGCTGCACAATTTGGACCAGTTGTCTATCTTATAAAAACAGAAGATGAAAAATATATTTACAGAGCTATTGAAGTAAGTAAACTATATGAAGATAAAGTTAAATCAATTCTTGACAATAAAAAACATAATAGTGATAGTAAAGAACGGAATGATGGTTATGATTGTTATTCAAATGAAAGATATCCATTCTTACATGAACTAGATGTAAAATACTATCTCAAAATCCCAATGAGTACAGGATGGAATCATTTCTGCTATTTGAAGAATCAACACAATGTTCTTTTTTTTAGACGACTTAAAAATCCATCATCTCTACAATAATAATATATTAATGTAATATAAGTCCTAGTTCAGCTTTTCTTTACATATAGATATCCTATTCCACTATCTCTATTTTACCTTTGTTTTTCATTTGGTTTACACGTTATTTTCATGTATTGTTTTATTTATATACAAACCGAACACGAATATGTGTCATATTGTTTTAGCCACATTTTAATGTTTGGTTAATGAATTTCATAAACTGATTAGAATAATAAATTTTCAGTTTGGCATTTTTTCTATCCCTATTTTTGCAATAATAGTTGTAATTATCATAAGCATATAACCAATATATATTACACATTTCTTTTCCTTATACATATAAAATGTTCAAATTAATAGAAAAAAGTGTTCTTAGGAACTTACCCACAAATATGTATTCATATGCATCTGCATCTGGTTATCCTTTCGTATATCGTATGGAGTACCATTATTTTTTTTTTGCTGTGCTAACATTTTTTAATTTTTTCAAACCATAAACATTGACAAATATTAATTGAAATTAATATATTATACAAGGCTATGTGCTGTTAGAGGTATAAGAATTCAAAACAGAAAGTAGGAAAGCGTAGGGGAATCTCGAATATAATAAAACGGGTGGTCTATGGAAGCGTATCATCACTTAAGGTGGTACATAATATATTTCCTGTGCATATGAACACATTTTATTTTCAAATAAAACGGCTTCGTAAACGCATTAAAATAATAAACTAAACATATGGGTAGCACAAATATGGCCAAAAACATAAGAATAATAAGAATAATAAGAATAATAAAAATAATAAAAATAAATAATATATGCATTATAGGAATAGGTATAAAAGATAGATGAGTATGAAAAAAAAAAGCGGGGTCACAAACAGGATACGCTAAATATTTTGGTGTCGGTACATTCATGTGTCCATGCATGTTTATGAAATTCATATTCATGTAATGCATGTCCATAGAAATATTTTCATATAAATATACATGTCACATATGCACACTATATTCATCTTATTTTATAATTGTAGAAAAGATGAATAAATTTATAAGAATAAAAAAAACTGCCAAAAAATGCGGATTTATTTTATCTCATTTTGAATTATATTAAAAAAAATGTTTTTTTTTAATGAAAATTTACACCTCTATATATGTTTGTTGGAAAAGATAAAGGCCAAAACTCTCAAAATAAGCATGGAATGGGTATATATATATCCCTAATTTTTCCCATTTATACTTTTTTTACAGCAAAATTGCTAACATGGGGAATCATTCTTATTGGAACTGTTTTTTCTGTTATAACTATCTTTGTAAAAAACGCTATGTATTTCGATATTATTTGCATAACCATTAATAATATTTTTCGAGGATTTATCGGGGTATATCGTTAACTTATTATTACAAAGTGTGTTTTCATTGATATAGGACCCATTGTCTTTCGTTCCAACATTGGGAATCTTTTTCTGATCGACAACACTGGCTGAATAGCCTGCATCTACTTTTTGTTTTTCTTCATCCAAAATTATTACATTATCATTATTTTTCTTTTTTAAAAAGTTAAAATTATTATTATTACTTTTATTATTTTTTGAAAGGGGTGAACAATTTTTACCACTAGAAGTAGCATATGAGCCGTTATTAAATAAAACATTCTCATTTTTTTTTGCATTTTGTTTAAAATATGTTTTATTATATAAAGCATATCCTTTACTATTTTTTTTTACACTAACTTGGGAAGAATTATTTGGGTTTACATTATCATTTCTATAACATTTCCAACTGCCCACATTACCATTATATATTCCCACTTTTTTATTTGTACAATCTTCTTTACTATTTTTATGAATCACCAATTTATTGTCTTCTTCATTAATTGCTATGTTGTTAGAATTTTCACCGTCCAATTTATTTTTTTTTATTAAATTTTTTTTATAATTATTATTTATCATACCCCCAAATTTTCTATTTCTATTATATGTTTCAGTAGCTTTATTATCGTTTTTTATTGTATTAATAATTTCTTTAGCATCTTTTTTATTCCTTTCTTTAAAATTGTTTTCACCGTCTTTTGCTTTGTTCACCATATCGTTTACTACATCTTTAGCCAAGTTGCCCCCAAAGTCCTGTTTCACTTTGTTCGATTCATTTCCATTCAAATTACAACAATTTTGTTCATATCTATTCTTATTATAGCTTATTTTTTCATTTTCATTATTATTATTTTTTGTATTGAATATGGTCACTCCATTTCCATACCCCTCAACCATAGTATGCTTAGCAATCTCATTTTTTGTTTCCCTAAAAATTTTAACTGTTCGATTATCATTGATATCTTTATTATTATTTTGTTTTTTTTCATTTATCGAAATATTGTGTTTTGGAAATGCGTTCATTTCACTATGACCATAACTAAGCATATTTGAATCATCTTTATTACTACCCGCATTTGTAAAACTATTATATATATTATATTTTTTAACAACCTGATTTTTTTCCTCACTTTCATCAGCATCTTTGTGGTTATTCCATATTTTTTTCACATTTTTTTTCATATTATTTGGCGAATTTTTTCGGCGTATATCCATATAATTATTATCAAAACGATAGTTTGTCTTCATTTTGTAATTGTTACGATAGTTGAATGTGCCATTCCAGTTTTTCGTGTAATTTTCGTGATCATAGTTGGTAGAATTACCCTTCCCAGAAGATTTGGCTATACAATTCATATCATTTTCATTTTTTTCACAGTTTTTAACAAAATCAGGGTTTGATAGACCATCTGAATTTCCATTACCTCGCGAGCTACGATTAAAATGTGTACTACTTCCATTGTTGTTACTTTTATTATGATTAATATAATTATCATTGTCAATGAAAGAAGAAGTATTAGCTACACTTTCATAGTTATTTATACCGGGATATTTTGTATTATTAAAAAAATAACCACTATTTTCGTTATCTCCATTTCGGTTTATATTATTTAAATTCTTTCTATTAGCATTAGCATTACCATTAGAGTTGTATATATTTTTGTTCACCTCATGATAACGGCTATTGGCATTTTTATAATTGTTGTTCCCTTCGACAGAGTAATTGTAACTTCTATAATTGTATGGTGTGGTATTACAAATATATGAAACCTTGGTGTAATTATCACAGTTCCCGAAATTGTTTGAACTATTAAAATTATAATTGTTACAAAAATTATTATTTCCACCACTCCCACCATACGGTGGTATATATATACCATTACCTTCATTGTTAATTCCGTTGCTTATTTCTTTATGTGTATCAAAATTATGAGTATTTAATATCTCGCCTGCAAAATATGTCGCTCCTATGTGATGATTCGAATGTTTTCCTTCCCAGTTTTTGTTTACATTAGTATTCGAATTTACAACATTATTATTATTAAATTTATTATAATACTGATTCGTATTAAACTCGGCACCTATATTACTGTAATAATTTAAGTTATTTGTATTACTATTGTTCTGGTTATTTTTTAAATATATATTATTATTTACATTCATATTTTTTTTATTTCCCTGATTTTCGGCATAAACATTATTAACACGATTAATATCCGTATTATTAATATAAACCTTATTCTTACCAATAGACTCGCCTTCTATCGCTAAATAATTTTTTAAATCACCCTTTTCGTTATAACTAATGTTCAATTTTTTAGAATTTAATTTTTTTTGATGATGAGAATCATTCAAGTCCCCTACCATAAAGTTAATGCTATTGTTTCTATTATTCCGAACTTTTTTACTATTACTAGCGTTTCTATCACAATTGATTTTTAAGTCGATATTTTTATGACATTTTTGAGACTCATAGTTATCATTTTTTCGATTTCTGCTGCATTTTCGGTGACTTATTTGATCATTTTCTTCATGGCCCTTAGCGTCAATGCCATTTGGGGATTCTTTCATATTCAATACAGTATGCTTAGTTTTTTCGTCCGAAAAAATGGGAGCTAATTCGAAATGCGTGCTATCTTTTTCATTGATATTATTTTTATTGTTTATTTTATAATTTTGTTCCCCAGTATTTTGTCTTTCCTTATATATACAAAGAAACGTATTTTGTGTTTTAATATTATAATCGCAATTAAACTCCCCATTAAAGTTGTAAAAAGTGTGATTAATTGAATTTGTTTTTTTTTTTAAAGAGATATTCTTATTTATAATGTTGTGTATATCATTATGCACATATTTTTTTTCATAATGTTTGTTAAGGTTATCAAAATGGGGCCCAGTACTTACAACATGTACAATATTGCTTTTGTTAGAATATTCGTAATTTAATGCACATTTATCTGATTTAGCGTTGTAACCACATAATCCTTCCTTTTGGTTTGGTAAATTATTATTTATACTCGATGAGTAAGTCACTACATGTGGTAAACTTATTTTTAATTCAGTTTGGCCAATTTTTTTATGCACATATTTATCTAGAATTATTTTTTCGGACTCATCATTGCCAATTGTGGTATTATCACACGAAAACAAAGTTTCTTCATCATTTATATTGCTGTCACAATTAAATATATATTTATTTAATATACTTTTAAAATTTTCAGTGTTTACTGACTGCATAAAATTTGGCATATGAGGCTTGGTCATGGATACTTCTAAATTTTTAATATAATTATCTTTACAATTATATATGTTTTCTGATTGGGACCTATTATGCATGTCGCGCTGCCTTTGAATTATTTTTTTACCGTCACAAATGCCATTTTCTCCAACATTATTATCTCTCATTTCTGTTTCTTGAAAATTTTCTGGAAAAGAAAGTGCTTTATTTATTTTACTTGATTTGGATCCATTGTTCGAAGTAATACTTTTCACATTTTTTAAAATATTTTTTCGTTTTTTTCGGTTTCTCCTTTTTTTCTCATTTACACAAATAACTTCTTTTTTCTTCATTTCTATAAAATTATCTCCCGATTTAGCTAAAGAACAACGGGATTTATTTGTATAAGAAGTAGTATTTTTTTTACCGCCTTTACAGAAAACACAGTTTTCTTTAAAATCTGGCAATTCTGATTTATAGCAGTCCAGCGTCTCATTGTGTATGCATCCCGTTTGTTTACTATCAATGCTGACATTGCTATTATTTATACTGGCAGATTTATTGAACAAAGTGTTCATACTTTCATTTTCAACATATCCAAATTGAATAAGAGGATCTTCAGTTTTATTCAGTGCACTTTTTCCATCAAATGAGCATATCATAATCGTACTTTGAGTTGACTCTTTTTTTATGTCAAATACTGTATAATCATTTCCTAGATCTGAAAAAATTGTAAATATACCTTGTTCATTATTAGTATCATCATTTTTTTCCAAAAATAAAGCATCATTATCATTGTATTTATTTTCAGGGATGTTCAGAGTATCGTTTTTTATATGATTCATTTCAATTTGTTTTTTATTTGTATTCAAAGAAATATTTTTCACTCTCGTAATATCCATTTTATTTTTAGAAAATTTCGAATTTTTTCTTCTATTTGAGTTATATAAGGAAGTATTATTATTTTTTAAAATAGGCACACAAAGATTGTCGTCCATATTGATGAGACTATTGCTTTGATTGCCATTTTCTTCTTCATTATTTTTCTTATTATAAATACTATAATCCAAGCAATTATTAACTAAAATTGGAGCATTTTTAGGAATGTTTTCTAATTGGCATTCTATGTTTTTTGTGGAATGGGGAAGGTTATTTATTTTGATACTATCTTCTTTTTCATTATCATGCTCACAGTGTTCGTTAATTACGTTTACATTTTTTTGTTTATTATTATTACTATTATAAGATTCGATATGCTGATTTTTACTAATTTTTTCTTTTTTTTCATTTATCACAAATTCATTATCTTTTAATTTTGAATTACAAATATTGTCGTCCAAAACATTGGTATCACCATTTTCCACGACAAGTTTTATATCTACTTTGTTGTTTTCCAATTTGTTTTTTTTTTCATCAATGTAACTTAATTCGATGCTACAATTTTCTCTATGTTTACTATCTTTATATGCTTCTATAATTTTACAATCAATGTCTAATTTTTTATAATAATAATTAGCATTATAGATACCATCGTTTTTATCATATGATATATGCTTCCTTCTGGAATACCTAGTGTTTGTGTTATTGCGATAATTAAAAATATATGAATTGCTATAATATTTAATTGAAGTATTTTTTTTTCCATAATTATTTTTATTAAATACAAACTTTGAATTATTTCCATTATTATGTTGTTCATTCTCTTCATGATTTGCATCTGGATATTGATAACTATTATTAATATTCATCCTGGAATTATTACCATCATTATTACCATTATTAGCTTGAATTTCTTTCGATGCAGTTTCGTCTAATTTCGAAATAGTATTAGTTTTTTCATTTGCGCATTCTCCACTTTTTTGTATATTTATTTTGTCCTTTTGATAAGTGGAAGTATTCCAAATAGGCTCCTGTGCTGTCATATTATTTTTTGCATTTTTTTCAACATTATTATTTTGTTCTTTATTTTGGCAGACGGCATTATTTTTATTCAAATAAAAACCCATACTTTTGTCTTTATCGCAACATATTTCACTATTTGCCCCAACACCATCAAGCATATTTTTTTTAGAGTTATATGTCACTGAATTTTTTTTGCTGGGAATAAATAAATCAAAACTATTTTTAGTATTATTATATCCATTAATGCATAAATTATAATCGTTACTATTATTTGTAGTATTATAAAAGTTGCCATTGTTGTTACCATTAAACTTTATATTACTTGGAGTATCACATTTGATATTTTCACTTTTACTAGCACCATTTTTTCCTATTATATCAGGGACGTTGTTATAATTGGAAGTAGTATTTCTGCTTTTAGTAAGCCCACTATTAACACGATTATTTCTGTAACTAAATGAATCATTTTCAGCGTTATTATTGTATCTTGTGTAGTTATAATTTTCGTGAATGTTATAGCTCTCATTAAAATATACATGACCTTTGCTATTATTCGAATTATAGGAATAACTATTTTTACAATTATTTTTATACCGGCCATAATTTTTTTTTTTTTTTTCTATAAAGGTATTTTCATTTTCAGATGGAATAATTTGATTTTCTACATTCCAATCATTATCATTATTTTGGGGTGGCACCAATGAAATGAAGTTATTTTTACGCATTCGATTATTTCCTTTTTTCACTATATTTTGATGGCTATTTTTTTTATCAATATCTTTAAATTTTTTATTATTTAATTCATTTTCAGCTTTAGCATTAATTTGGCACTTATCAAGCTCGTTTTTATGTTTGGGGGGTAATAATTCATTCGCCATTGTTTTGTGCTCATTATTATTGTCTACATTATTATAATAGCAATTGCTATTGTTTTGATGGTTTCGCCTATTGAATTTTTCATATCCAATTTCATCTTTGAAAATATTATTATTGTTATTATAATTTTTACTTCTTCCTATATAATCATGTTCATTTTCATTATTATAATGCATTTTATGATACCTGTTATTCAAATTTTTATTATAATATGCCTTTCGTGAGTTATAATTCCCATTAAAGTTACTAAATATGTAATTATTATAACTTAAATAATCGACTAAATTACTTTGATTATCTCGAATATATTTGTAATTGTTGCTGCTACTATGGAGCTGCTTTTCTTTATTTGCTTTCAAATGATTTTCTGAATTCTGGGTATGATATAGACCATTTAAATCCTCCTTATTTTTATTATACCTAGCTTCTTTTCCTCTAAGATTATGCATAATTATTAATTTTTATTTAAAACAAAATAAAATGCATACACACGAAAAAATAAAGATATAAACGAATTAGCCAGACGCATGGAAATATAAGACAAATTTAAAAAACATATTATTGTAGTAAATGATTTCTTATACATACAAATATTTATATTATTCATGGCATATGAATGCAAATAAAAAATTTTATACACATATATATAGGCTATGATGAATATATAAACTATCAGATTGTTGCTAATATCATTTTTTAGATTGTGTTCTCACACATACACATATAATGTTCTTATTTTGTTACGTAAAACATATATTATATATCTATATGTATTTTTTTAAAATATTTTTTTGTAAAAACACAAAAAATAAAAATAAAACAAAAAATACTCAATATATATAAAGGCACATAAACATAAACTTGTATGCAATGCGAAATAATTGACACACGAATGTTTAAGAAACACACATTTTTATACACAATATGCTAGCATGTAAACGTAAAACACAAAACAATATAAAGAGAATATAAAAAAAACATAAATGTTGTATAAGATTTATATTATGTATACATATTTAAAAAATGAAATATTCAACGAATACATATAATTTACTAGAAAAAAATTATATATATATATATGTTTTATAAGGATACTTATTTTTGTATCTCCATTTTATGTATTATTTATATATTTTTTTTATAGAATTATTATAGGCACTGGCTAAAAATATTTAAGCATTCTTACATTTTTTACAATCCCAACGCAAAAAAATAAATTAAAATAAACGAATTAAACATAATAATTACACTACGTATAATAAGATATGAATAACATAACAATTCTATATTTATATATTTTTATTTTATTAGCATATTTTTTTTCTTTGGAAACATATATACACATTTTATGTGCATATAAACATACATATAGCAATATCTGTTAAATGTCGACAATGTTTTGCATACTTAAATATAAATGCGAAAATTAAATATAATGATGCACACTTAATGATGGAAATAAACTAATGAATTAATAAATAAAAGATAAAAAATTGGACAATGGAAAATTATAAGGAAAAATAGAAAAAAGCAAAAAATAAGATATAACTAATATGTCAAATTAATTGATAATATGCTGCAACGAATCTGGTTCTTTTTTTTTCTTTACATTTTAATTTATCTTTCCCAAATATGATCCATTTATTTAGTGTAACATTTTAATAATTGTTGTTAGCAAAACATGTAAGTGATAAATACGTAGAAAACAAATATGAAACTTCACATAATTAAGTATGAATGCATATGTAAAATTAATACATGTATATATATATAGTATCCATAAATAAATTTAAGAACGGTATAGTTCTTGGTAAAATACAATTCTGCACATGTTGGGCTTATGATTAAAATAACTTAATAAACATAAAGGAGAAATCAAATTAATAAATAATCTATATACCCACAAAAAATAATTACAAGAAATAAATAATAATAAAATATATAAAGAACGAAATGTGTATTATTTTTGTATATTTACATTAATAATTCACACACACTTTTTCGATTTTTTAAATAGTTTTTTCAATGACAAGCATTTTAAAATTTAACATTACAATAATAGAATACTTCGTAAATGAGGAATTCATAAAATAATTAAATTAATAAGAGATATGCAAAAATTAAGATCATCTTAAATTTTTTATATTATAAATCGTATTTAATTTGCTACAATATTTTTAATTGTAAATTATACAACGAAATGCCTTTTCACACACTTATGGTTTGTGTTTATTTTTTTTTTGTGGAAATATGAAGCTTTATAAAAAATATATTGTCCTGAATTGGCAATATATTTTTTTAAGTTTCTATATATAGCTAGCTGCAATTTTCACTATTTATAAGCTTGTCTATGAGTATAATATATATTTAATCTACATAAAAAGCATATTAATAAAAAATATAGATCTTATAGAATAAATAATTATAGCTATTTTAATATTTTCCTTTAATTTTATGTCATAGTCATATTTTTTTTCTTTTAATTTTAGCTAAGCCTATACATATAGAATTTCAAAAAATATCATGGCATGTTCTCCATTTTCCTCAAAAAAATTAATAACATAATATTCGTTATTTTATTTTTTTTATTGCATATTCAGTATTGTGTTGTATTAGCAATGCTACAATATCTTCGTTTTTAAAATAGCCATTTATAAAATTTACTTTTTAAAGTGTAATTTTTCAAAAAAACACTCTTTACTTTATTAATTGAAATAAAAATTGTGAAATATAGCATATTAATTTGTTTTCTTCTTATTATTATAATTTTCCATAAAGATATGTACAAATTTAGACAAATATTTATTTACAATGTAAATATGAATGTATATATGAGCTATATTCAATAAACATTATGATCAAATAAACGATGACAAAAATAATAAAATAAGATATAATCATAAGTTTTTATTTGATTAGTATTCATTGTATTTATTCTACATAATTCAATATATAAAAAAGAAAATATTTAAGTATTTTAAGGACGCTCAACAGGTATCTGCTTATAATCTTATACTTAAGTTCTATCCAAGTAAATACCTTTCATTTCGTTTTTTTTACAATAATTATTGATGAAAAACATACAGACCCTTTATATATGCATTGTGCATATATATTATAGGTTAAATATTTTTTGATTATTTTATTACAGTGTAAATATATTTAATATTTATTATGCATTCATACATAATTTATACCCAGAGAAAGAAAAATATAAACCGTTCTTATATATACTATGAAATAAAAAAAATAATAAAAAATAATAGTTGTTTTTGTTGAACCATTTTACATTGATAATATGAGCAGGAATATGTAATGATAACTTATGCTGAACCAGCTTAGTATAATTCATTATTTTTATGGAATATTAAATATGCGTATATGTATATATAGGTATGTATATATGATGAAAAAGAAAGACAATATATGTAGCAATTGATCCATAAGGGGTGATTGGATTTTCCAAAAAAAAATCATAAAAATAAAAAATATACATATATATATTCCAATGGGGATAAAAAACTAGCCATGAACATATCCCCATAATAAAATATCTTAAGAACCCATTAAAAAATATATATGACTAGTAAAACAATATGGGTATATATAGACTCGATGCTTTTTATTTCTTTTTTTTCTATAGATATGCCCTTAAAGGACCCATAAATTTTTTATAATAACGCGTTTTATAGTATAAGAAAATGCTACAATGTGCAAAACATAATAATTAAGTAAATCCATCGACTTGTTAAGAGGGGTATATGCATACAAATATTTTCTATATATCTAATTTTCATTAAAATAATATTTCTTTAAAAAGAAAAATTGATATATATAATAGGAAAAATAAATAAAAAATGTATTTAAATTAGATAAATTCGTATCGGGATTCTATAAAAAAATAAATAATGTAACAAACGAGAAAGAAAAAAATATATATATTTATAAATATAATAAAAAAAACATAATAATTAAAAAAATTATATATGCCAAATGATGAAAACTATAATTTGGATGTGATAATTTTTAAGTTAAAAACAAAAAGGAAAATAAAAAACAGTTTAAGTGTTACAAATAAAACTAGGAAAAAAGGAATATAATGAAAGAAAGTGCCAATAATAATAATTCCAATATAATATGAAAAATAAATTTTAAGGAGTTTCTATTTTTAAAATAATAAAACAAATAGAAAATTATTTCGTGGCTATATATGTGCGCATTATCGAATAACAATAACATGATATCTTATTTTGTTTTATATATCAGGAAACATAACTAGAAATGAATAAAAAATGAATCACATATTTTCATTTGACAACAATTTGAATAATATATTTTTAGGGGATTATATAGAAAAATCCGAAAGTAGTTGTGAATATTGTACAAAAAGAAAAAGAGTATGCAGATGCGATACCATGAAAAGGGAGCTCGGAAGGTACGTCTAATAAAACAAATAAAAAAAAAAGGATATTAAAAATGAATGGACAACGGCATATATGCATTTATGCATATTCCAATTTGCACTTGTGTGTATATCTTTATATTCACATGTATAAACATATATATGAATTTAATGCGGCGGTCCGCATTCATCACTATAATAAAAAATATATATTGCTCATTTTCATCAAAAATATATGTATCCATATTTATTTATTTATTTATTTTTTTTTTTTTTCTGAATGTTGCAGCGAGCGAACAAAAGATATCGATGAATTTTTGAATCTGAAGAAGTACTATGACGAAATTTGCGAAAAAATTGTAGACAAATATAAAGATGTTGTGAATCGTTTTGAATATGATAAAGATATAGTTATATACATAAAAAAAAATAAAATAAATGATGAAATAGAATGTGAAGATTGGCTATATTTTTATGAACTGTTAAAAGAAAGAAAAGTTTTAGAAAAATGTATTGATTTGAAACAAAATAAAGAAATAATATCGCTTAATAGTTTTCATTTAGATGAGCAAGCAAATTTCATAAGTTGCTTAAATTATTATATTAAGGTAAATAAATATCATAATATTCATCATAATTGGATGGGGATGAGTATAAACCCATTTAATGAATATGCGAATAATAATTATAATCCAAATGTGTGTACTAATATTCAAACAAATCAGTTTAATAATGTTAATAATATAAATGACAAAATTTTTAATGACGATTGTAATGTGTATAGTATAGAAGAAAGTGAAAAAATACACAATATTATATCGCCAGGTGATTTAAAAAATATTCATCCTTTATATTATTACTCGTATATACAAGATAATGAAAAATGGCTATCTGGTATTAACAATTCAGGTAACATTCTACATTTGGAAAATATAGATTATGTGTGGAATAAAACAGTTCGAGAAGATAGTAATAAAATAAAATTGTTTCATTTAATAACAGCAAATTGCGTTAAAAATAATGATATGGATTATAATAAAATAAAAACAAAAAAAGAATATAATGAGAACGATATAAATGTTAATATAGAAATCGAAAGGGTTTTATGTATAAGTCAATTAGTTTGTGCTCTAGGTATGATGAATATTGGTGGCTATTTTATTATGAAAATTAAATTATCCTTCGATAATTTTTTATTATCAGTTTTTTCTATTTTATCCATTTGTTTTAAAAAACTAGAAGTATATAGGCCATCGTGCTGTTATTTAAGGAATATTATTTTTGTAATAGGTGTTCATTTTAATGGTATAACATCTATATTTTTATCAAGTTTGAAAAATTGTGTAGAAGAATCACAGAAAGAACTAATAAATTTAGTAAATTCAACAAGAAAAGAAGATCATTCTAAGGAAAAATCAGACAACACCGAGATGAAAAATAAGAAAGTGAAGACAACCAATAATAGTGTATATTCTGATATTTCTCCCATTACTAAAAGTGAAAGTAGTAAATTTCTGAACCATAGTTTAATACCCAGAAAATGGATAAAGAGTAGTTTTTTTCAAGAATATAAAAATTGCATTAACCATTTTATTGATTATCTTATTTATCATTTAAAAAAATGTATAAATTTATCCAATATAAATTTGATAAAAAAAAATATAGAAAATACAAAAAATACTTATATATCTCAGTTTTTTGAAGAACATAAAATTGTAGATATTTTGAAAAAGGACAAATTAGTGCATAAATTGCTTGACCATATTTATTATGAAAACTGTTTAGACGAAAAAAATAATAAATTTAATGATTTCGGAGAAAAGGATGACGAAATCGATTTTATCTTACCAAATAATTTATTAGAAAATTCTGAAGAAATATTTTTTAGTAATAAATTTTTTTCTAAAATAAAAAATACTATTCTTCATTATCAATTAGATGAAAAAGGAATATATTTTAAAAATAATTACAACATAAATATATATTGTAATAATAATATAGAAAATTATAGGAAAAACATTACATCTTTACTAAAAAAAATTAAATTTAAAAATGTAAGCAATATTAATAAAGCAACTGAATTATTCCAATTAGATCAAGACATTTTAAAAAAAAAAGTATTTTTAAGAGATAAAGGCTTGTTCTCAAATCATGAAATGGAATTTATTAATTTATTAAAAAAACAAGCATATTTTACAAATAAAAATTGGTTCAAATGTTATTTACAAAATGATATATTAAATTTTAAAAACCCATTTTATTCATCTAAAAACTTATTTAAAGATCTTCTAAAATGTAGATATTATATATATTACAAAAATTGTGATATACATATAAACAGTTTTAAGCAAATATTAAAGCAATACGAGCCAATAAGTACTTCTTATATTCATTATGAACTATATTCAAGTGTTATCGATTGTCTATTTGTTTTAAAAAATTGCGCAGGATTTGATATATTTAAAGACTCGAGCTTTATACAAAATTTTTTAGTTATAAGTACAGAAAATTGTATTTTTAATTTTTTTACAAAATTTCAAACTGGATATTATGTAGCATTGGAAAGCAATGACCCAACTTCAATAAATTCGAATTATACTAACTCAGGTATGTTACTTTTTTAAAGTATTGTACTTGTGTGTGTGTACAAATTCGTTATAAGCTAATTTTGACCTGATTTGTTCATGCAATTATAAAAAAGTTACTATTTTTTCCTGACATGTCAGAAAACAAATATGATATTTGTATTTGACGCATTGATGTACACAAATGTAAAATGAGATAACAACTATTTTTCCTTATCATGTTTTTCTCAGGAACTGAATCAAACACAGATGATTATGTAATTCATGTGAATGTAGGGAATATGTACGAAAAGAGACAATCCTATAAATTATTTAGTGAATTGCTAATTCAAAAATTAAAAAGTAAAAATGTGTGTTCCTTTATTTATATTGACTTGAACACGATTTTTCCAAATTATGTTCATCTCGTTGAGAAAGAAATAAAAGTAAAAAATTACTTTATTTCGAGTTTAATAATAGCTTTTAATTATTTAAAGAAAGAAGGAAATATGATAATACGGTTAAGTAGCGTATTAACATTTTTTACAGTAGGGTTAGTGTATATATTATTTTGTTGTTTTGAAAAGGTAAGTTTTTTTGTTCCACCATCATGTGATGATATAAATCTTGATTTTTATATTTACTGTTTTAATTTTAATGAAAATTATATATACCGCCATTATATCCAATATATATGGGATGCTGTAATATGTAACCAGCATATAAATGAAAAATTTAATAGTAAAGAAATGGGGATGAATACCATTACTAGTAAATCTTTAGAGACTGGATCAAAAAAAAGAAAAAGTGATATATACTTTTCAATTCCTCTATATTTTGTCATGAATAAACATTTTGTGCTATTTATTAAAAAATTTAATTCATTTTATATTAAAAATCATATAAATATATGTTTGAATTTTATAAAAGAACCAAAATATTTTAACCACCATAAATCAATGATAAAATCATTATTAACTAATTTTTTTAAAGCATATATTTTATGTGATGATTCATATGAAAAAATATATAAATCGATAACAATACATTATAATATATTTCACAAAAAGGAGGATATTTCAGATGATGAAGACGAAGATGAGGAAGATGAAAAAATTGATAAACATGAAAATTTTAATAACTTAGAAGATGAATCTGGGAATAATAACTTTAAACATTTATTTGATTTGAGAGATAAAAAGAAAAATGATATTTGGGAAGTGAACAAATATGAAAATTCTTCTGGAGAATCTGATTATTCATTGATTTATGAATATAAGAATGTGCCTAGTGAAGTATCAATCTCAGAAACAGCCTGGGATAGTCCTTAACATCTTATAGAAGTGAGGCAAATCCGTCATTTTGATTTTGCATTATTTATACAATGTATAATTGTATATGTATCGATTTATATATATATGTTTTTTAATTGTTATATAAAAGTGGCATTTAGTGGAAACTGTGGATTTTTCCATACTACATTTACCGTATATATATATACATTTTTACTTTATATAAAATTATAAAAACTATTAAAATTTTTTGTATCTTTGATATGGTAAAATGCTAAATTTCTATTTCATCATACTGTCATCATTTTAATATAACACTAATAATAATAATGCCGATGCTACTAGAATATCGATTTAAAACATAAAATGTTAATCGTGCATATAACAAACTTGACTAGCCATGTATTATATATTTCATTTAAACGGCAATATAAAAAGTTTCGACTATGTTATTGAAAGTACTTGGTACATAAGTTCATATACGAGCATACATATGTAGATATATGATCAATGATTGGTGTTTATATGCATATTTGCTAAGTTACTCAAATAAACAAAAATAAAATGTCAAAAGGTTTGAGTATCGAATTGATATATATAATATAAAACAGTAAAAGGATAATTATTAAGTAATAAGGTGTATATCCTTCTACTATTCACATTGTTGAGAATTTTGGATGGTTGATTACATCCCATTATATAATACACTTTATGTAAAAAAAAGTAAACAAATTTGTTTTTTTCATTCTGTGTATCGAAATATATTTTATGCATCCTTCGATTATGTACTTTTTCCAATCAAATTCATATAAATATTTCTATACCAATTTTTATACATACATCTTGACATCTTGTTGATTTTTTTTTTTTACAAAAATTAAAGTTCGCTTTTTAAGTTTACAATTTGTTCAGTTTTTATGTATTTGCAATTGTATGTTTGAAAATTCTAATTAAGAAAAAATATAATTTTAGAGCTTTGTAAATATTATTAATTTCACAAAACTCACTAAATGAATAATATGAGCAACAATTTACAATCAAAGGGGTATGGCAATAAATTTGTGTAGAATATTGCGGAGAAGTAATAGAAAATGGGGAAATGATTGGAAGGGTAATGGAAATTTCAATTTAAACAAAAATGATAACGAATCTGGAAAGATAAATGAAACATTTGACGAGCCATTAAAAGAGAATGAGGGATATCCATCTTATATTCAACCAAGTGGAAATAAAACAAATTGGTCAGAAAATTGGAGAAACGAAAATGAGAAAAAAAAATATAATTTTTCTATATCAGAAAATTATGCATATAATGTACCATATAATTATAAAATTGTCATACCACCATCAAAAAAAAAAACAAAAGAAACTGATGAAAGAGAAATAAAAGAAGAATATAGTAGAGACGTAAGTAACAACTTAACTTATACAGATTATTGCGGATTTAGAAATCCAACTTTAGAAACTTTTGATAATTATAGATATTGGCAAGACAGTGGATTTAAAAAATTTATGAATAGAATTTTTCCCATTAAAATACCAGAACATAAAAAAATAAATCCATTATTAAGAGAATATATTTACTTTTTACATTCCTTAGATCCTTTTCGATTTACATTTAAAAAATTAAGTGAAAGGTATTTTTTTTCAGAAAATTGCATAAAAGCAATATACAAAGAAGAAAGTGTAAAAAAATTTTTAGAAGAAAATCAATTATGTGATGATAAAACAAAAAGAATATCAAAAAAAGAAGCAATATTAAAAATAAAAGAATTAATTTATTCAAAAAAAATTGGATATAAGGATATTGGGGATTATGAAAATCTACAAAATGAAGAAGATGAATTTCAAGGATATAAAAATACTTTTGATCAAATTAACAGACAAGTTGTCCAAGTAGAATCTATTTCAGCATTTCCTTTGCCGAATAGACGAAATCCAGTTCCTAAGAGGGTTGATGTTGACATACCTGTATTTAATTCAGCTAATGTTAAAATAATGAATTGGATTAATCCTAATGATAAAGTGATATTTTAAGCTAGCCAAAAGAGAAGAAATATTTACCTGAATTTTATTTATTCTATGAAAATATCCCAATAGTAATTAATTATGTCGTGAATTTACACACACACATATATATATACTATCCTAAATTATGTTTTCTGTAAAAACACCGGTTTTATTTAACCTGCGTTAGACTGCATACATATTTATATATACTTATTTCTGTTTTTTATGTTTATTTTTTTGGTGTGCATATACATTTAAATATATATGCCCCTTTATTCGCGCGCATTATTTTTTTTTTAATTTTCTGTCGCAAACTGTTCTAAAAAGCGGCGCGTAATACTACCCATAACTCTTAATATATTTATTTATTTGTTTATATTTTTCCCCATTTTATATGTTTACATTTTTTGTGTGTACTAATATAACAAATGAAAATACAACGGGAACACATAATTTATTCAAATTAAGTGATATTGCAATTTTATAACAAAATGGTGTATACAACAAATATTATACCAGTGTACATATTATTTTACAACAATTTTTATGAAAAATACAAATTTTTTTTTAATATCTTTGCACATTTTTTTAACACTGAAAACTACCATTAAATTTATTGGTGTATTTCAATTAAAAAAAAATAAAATAAAATAATTTAAAGAAAACTATTTTCCTTTTTGTTTTACCTATTCTCCACAATAGAAAATGTTATTCTGATTTTTTTTTGTTATTATATTATTACATAAAATGAAAGGGTTTTGGAAGCATATATTTTGTTTTCTCTTAATTTTTGGAATTGTATATACTAAGGAAGATATTGGGATTAAAAAAAAGACCAGCAATTTTAGAAATAAATTTAAACAAAAAAATAAAATAAATAACTTAAATAATGAAACACCAAAAAATTTTTTACAACTAAAATCAGCACATATATACAATCCATCCTTAGCTTACAGAGGTTAAAATTTAAACCAATTTGTTTGCGCATTAAGTGTGTGCACATATATATAGAATAATAATGCCTATTATTTAAATGACGGATATTTCTTTTATTCGAAAAAAAAAAAAAAATATATATAGCGAACAAATTTTATGAGAATAATTTTTTTTTTGCAGATTTTTTCACAAACAATGCTATGGGCACATCAACAATTTATTATTCCCGATTGATGTGGGGAGGTGTCATATTTTTAGTTATGTTTTTATTAGTAAGCAGTATAGGAATATATTTATATGTTGACAATTTGGAAAACAGTTATTCAAAAAATAGACATAGGAATAATCCAGTCAATTATTATAATGTGAATCCCATTGTACCATATCCATAATGAGATATGTACATATACATATATGCTATTTGTAAATATAAAATAATATATAATGAAAACTTTTTTTTTTTTTTAAATATTAAATATTTTTTGAAAAAGGAATGTGAAAAAAAAAAAAAAATAATAATATAATCTATAAAAACTTTACAAAGGTGGATATCGGTATTATAATATTTAATAGTGTCTACGAAAATTATACTAATATGCTCATATATTTTTTATTATTAGTATTTGAAAATTTTATAAATGTATACAAAAGATTTAGTATTTATATTTTTGCTTAAATTGTATTTGAATGCTTTTTTATTTCACCAAAATTTTTTGATAATTTTATGCTTTATATATCGTTTTGGTAATTTTTCTCGTTTAGTTATTAATTCATAACTCTATGTTTTTTGTTTCCATTTTAATCTTATTTATTTAACCATTCGAAGGTTCAAAAAAGAAAAAAATAAACCGATTGTGTTTTTTTTTAAATATATTTGTATTAACGTGTATGTGCATTTCATCATGGAGTATGGTCATGATATCGTCATTACAAAAATAATAATATTTAAAAAATGATAATATAAAAATTAATAAGGAAAATGGTTAAATGTCTTAAGTTACACAAAACATATATTGCGGCTTGTTTATAATTTTTATTTCAGAAGTATTATTTATGTATATATAATAACAATAAAAGTAATATCAAATAAAAAAATTATTTAAAAGGAATAAAACAATTTACCAGAAAAATACCACATAAGAAGTCACCATGGCTAGCAAACCAAGTAAGTTTATCAATATAGTTATTTATTTATTATGAAGTAATTCATAAAATGTATACATAGTTTTAAACAATTAAAGATAAGGATATACATTTACTGTTTACACACCTTAAATGGAATATACTTAATTGACTTATTTTTGTTTTCTCTATTTATTTGTGTGCAAATTTAACTTTTTATTTTTCTGAAATGTGTGTATCCATTATATATGGTCATAAAATGAGATATTATTACTATTTCATATATTTTTTTTCACACTTTTTTTAAGGTTTAAATTTCAAAGATAATCAATGGGAAGTGTGCAATTACAAAAATGAAAAAATAATTAAATTAGAAAAAGTAGAACTTAACAATTCTGTAAACATATTTAATTGTGAAAATACAACTTTTACTATTGAAAATCACAAATTTAAATCATTACAAATTCAAAACTGTGGGAAATGTAGTATTGTTTTAAATAACTTAATTTCTTCAATTGAAATAATAGATTGCAAAAAAATTAAAATTCAAGTTTTAGGAAAATGCTCATCAATATCTATAGATAAATGTATAGGAGTTGAAATATATTTGTCAAAAGATAATACAGAATCCGAATTCACTACTGCATTGTCTTCTGAAATGAATGTTCATTTTGAAAAAAATGGTGAATGGAAAGAAATTACAATCCCAGAACAATATCAGCATACTCTATGTGGGGGTAAATTAAATACAAGGGTTTCGGATTTGTATAATTATTAAAAAGGAAAAAATACATTTCATAGTTATTTCCTTTTATAAGGCTTAGGGCATTTCTATTGATAATTTAAAAAAAATTAGCTACTCAATATAAAACTAGCTATTTTTTTTAATGCATATTAATAAATATTAATTTTTTTTATGCATTTTTACAACCCAAACCGTTTATCATTATAGTTGCTATATGTAGCTATTAAATATTGTTTTACTAGTTTATGCAATTTTACATTTTTTACATGGAAAAATTAGTTCCCTTTTTCAATTACCAGTATTTATAGGACTGTTTAAAGGAAAGTATTAATATGCTTACGTTTTTCGAAAAAAGTAAAAAAATAAAGTAAAAATAAAAAAATAAAATAAATAAAATATGATAAGGCATTACATATGGTGTATGAAAAGGAACACAATTTTTTATTTTGTCATTTATTCTACGAATTGTGCGCTTATTTTTCCAATTATATATTATGCATATATAGGTGATTTTTCAAAAATACCGTGACGTCGTTTAATGGTATGAAATGTGATATATCACACCAGTTTATTTTATAAATAAATATAAAATAAAAAAGTTCTTCATGTATTTATGTAAATATGTATTATATTTAGTATAAGAAAATTGTGGAAAAGTTTTATAATATTTGAAAAAATATACACAATCATAAAGCTATATATGCATGTATGCATAAAATTATTTAATTTCGTTAAAACCGACCAAATTTTATATATACTCAATTATATGAAAAAAAAAATATATATATATATACACGTAGATATTTCATAGGAACATTTATATAGTTGAAGCGCCATAACGTAAAGGTAATAATATTGTATAGTTTTAATTACATTATATAAATAATAAGTTGTATAAATAATTTATTCATAAAAAGCTTATTACGGTTTATACATAATAATTTTTTAAAATTATAGAATAATATACATAAATGGAATATATATTTCAAACATTTCAGCGAAATATTTATTTTTTTTACATAGCATACTGAATATATATTATCACGATTTTTTTAAATAACGAAACGATATATCAAATACATGTTACAAATACAAAAATGAGGTTTTTAAAAAATGTTATAAGCAAATGTGAAGTCGGAAATGTGTTGAATAAGAGTAATATAAAACAAAATTCGAAATTAACCAAAGTAAGGGAAATATGTAACATAGCACATAATGGTAAAACAAACTTTCAAATTTACAACAAATGTGGTATGTTTTTTCAACGAAATGTAGCTACTAATATTTTAGAAAAAAAAAAAGATTTTTCTGTAGAAGAACAAATGTCAAATGATGAAGTAATTCGATTTTTTGAAGACAATAAAAATATGAATATAGATAAATTATATAATTTAATTAAAAATATAAGTAGACAAAAAATTGATGAACGAAGGAAAATTGTAGAAAATGAAAAATTTTTTAATATTCTTGAAGAAATAGAAAATCGTATTAGCATTATGAATACTAGATATTTATGTAATTTTTCATTGCGATTAGTTAGTATATCCATAAATAATGATGAAATAAAAAAATTATTAACAAAAATTAGTGAAAATTTATTAAAAAAAATGAATGTAAGTCCTCGTGATTTAGTTGGAACATGCTATGCTTTAAGTTTATGTAATAATATGAATGAATATTTTTTTGAACACATTAAAAAAGAAACTATTGCTAATATAGATGCTTACACCCCTACATTATTAACACAATTGTTAGAAAGTATGAGGCTATCTCAAAATTTAGATATTGAACTAACTAATTTAATAGTAGAAAAAATGTGTGAAGAAATTGACCGATTTACTACTAAAGATGTAACCTTAGCCTTAAAAACATTATCTATGGCTGGAATTCCACGTGGGTTTTTAATTCGTCGTTTGTGCAATCTTGTTTTTGATAATATATCTCATTTTCATTATTCCGCATTAGTTAATATTATATATAATTTAACTAAATTAAAATTTACAACAACAAATCATATAGATGTAATATATAAAAATGTCGAAGAACATTTATATAATTGTAATGTCAATACATTATCTGAATTATTATACACATTTTATATGAATGAAATAAATGAAGAAAATAAAATAAAAAAAATTTTTGAAAATATGAATTATAATAATTTTAATACAGCAAAAACTGCAGTTATCATTGATTTTATACATGCAGCAACTTATTATAACAGTTATATAGAAAAAGAAAAACTCTTAAATTTAATCGATATATTATTTAAAAGAAATGTTCCAAAATCCTTAACTTTAATTGCAAAAATAAGAGAACCTATATATTTTCTATCAGAAGATTCAACGTTTAAATACGACATAAATAATATATCTCCATCTTGGTTAAACGCAATGAATGATTTTTTAAGAATAGATCATGAAAAACTACAAGCTCTTAAAACTTTTCATGAAGTACAAAATGTTTTAAATTCTGTTGCTCCAAATTTTAAATTAAATTTTGTTCCCCTACAAATTACTAATTCATATTCTGTCGATTTTATCGAAAATGAAAAAAAAATAATTATAGATCTCGATACAATTGTAAGGCACACATCTTTTCAAATTAAACACAAATATTTTGAAAACTTAGGATATAAAACAGCCAAGATACATTTCTGGAAATGGAGAAAATGCAGATCAGAAAAAGAACAGCAAAACTATTTGTCTGATATTTTATATTCTGTTACAGATCAAAAGAAAAATGTTGAAGATACAGATGAAAATTAGCAAACATATTTAAATGGAAAAAATGTAGAGCATCAAAATAAATAGGCATGTAATAATTATAAATAATTAAGATGGTAATTAATTTTTTTTATTTTATTATTTTTATTTGTTTAAACAAAATTTAAACTTTTTTTTTATTATTTTCCATTATTTATATAGCACTAATATTCATATATAAATGTTTATACAATCTGACGTTTGGAAATAATTTCATTTTTTATTTTATTAATAATTTTATAAAATTTTAACACATTTATCCAAAATAAAATACTAAATTTTTTTGCTATTGCTTATGCATATTTTCCATATACCAAATCAGCTAGCCATTATTTATATATTTTTTTTTTTATTAAGCATTATATATGCAATATCGCTAGCTAAATATAATAGCTTTAAAAACATATATAAAGGAAACACTTTATGATATTATCATTTGACCGTTGTGTGTGTGTAAAAGAAAGGGATATGGAATTTGGTTACTTATGTAACTAAACAAAAAATTAATTCATATCCAAAAAAATAAAAAAATTATGATAAAAGTAAAAAATAAAACATATTAAAGATCTTTGGTGTTGTCCTTTCCCTCCTTATGAAATGATAAATTTTGCGAAAAAGAATATTCTTTTAAATCTGGAGATTTGTATTTAAATCTGCTTGTTTCATTAAAAATTTTAAAATATTCTAACACCTTAATATAATTTGTTGGTTTTTTTGTATCATTTTGCTGGCTTATTGATGACAAACATTGTAAATATCGCGTGCCTTCAATTTTACACTTGGAAAATGTGTGTGGATATTTTCTTAAGCAATTAATAAACTTTCCCCATAAACTATCACAAGGATTCTGTTCGGAATCCCTTTTATGTTTTTTTTGAATTTTGTGTAAAATTTCTTTCCCTTGCCACCATTCAATTAAGGGAAAATGCTTTTGTAATTTAGCCACTGGAAAGAGTAACTCGTTATTTCGTTTTTTACTATAGCTCATTTATTTGTTATGTAGGAAAAAAAAAAATAAAAAAGTTGAAAATTAAAAAATGTGGTGACATTAAATAAAATTATATGAAATACAATTTTGGAAATATAGCTACAAAAAGGGCATATACATATTTTTTTTGCGTATTTTGTGATTTAACAGTTTTAAATTCATTTTATATGTAAATAAAAAATACAAAATTTTATGTGTATTTTATATAAAATGCATTTTTCTTTTCATACCATCACACAGCATTGTTATATGCATATATTACATTTTTATTAAAATTGTTTCAATTGCATTAATTTTATTGTGCTATTTTTGTTTAAATGTCTAGCTATTTTTTTTACTTTTTTGTTTTAAATAATGAAACCCCTTATTTATGTTGTTATATTTATTAATACATAAAATGAAAACCCCAATAAGCTAATAATTATATGTAGTTTTATAGCTTTAAAAATATAGCAATACAAAAATAAATATATATAGCTATATGTGTACTGAGTATCGCCAAATATATATGGCATAATATTTATTGCATGCATTTTTTACGTTTACTTTTTTAAATTAATTACATTATTTGTTAACATATAAATATATATATATTTTTATTTAAAAATATATTTTATTTTAAACTTTTTATTCATAAAAGTTTTATTTTTATTTATATATATTAAAATGGCATAATATTTTTAAGTATCTTTGGATATGTGAATAATATATTTCACATTTATCCTTCTTATTTTTTTTACGAAACGAATTTTAACTAATGCTTATATTTTTATAGGCATAATATTTTATTTAATTTTATATATTTTTTATTGTGTATTTTTTTATTATTTTCAAAGCTATATTGATAATTATGTATGATATAATGTATTGATATATTTTTGTAAATATGATAAATAGTGTTTAAGTGCCAATGAAATGCTAAATGCTTGTGGGGGTAACAATGAGGCAAAATTATTATTTCAAAGGAATTGCAAACATTATAAAAGAAATGAGGGGGAGGGTCAAAGATATAATAGCCTGTAAATTTTTTCATAGTAAAAATAATAAAATAAGAAATATAAATGAGGATTTATATTTGTGTGAAAAATGTTTAGATAGGGAGGGAAATTCTGAATGGTATAAATAAATAAAAATAGAAGAATGAAATAAAATGATTATATAATTGAGATGAAAATGGTTTGCACTTTTGGATATGTTCATTTTGCATGCAATCATGTTTCCAAAAATGTATGCCAATTATAGTGGAAATCCGAGTTGTATTATAATTAGCAGTAATAGTGACATATCTTAAGCTATGATAAGAAGGCAGAATTCCCCCCATTTTTTGTTTGATAATGACACGTGACATATATGAATATGAGAAATGGTGAAATGATATGGTGGATATAATAATAGTGTAGTGTTCATGATATGATACCTGGATAGCATATATGGATATATATTTTACATTCAAATTTAACACAATAATGTTACTTGCAGAAAATATACAGAAAATTTTGTTTTCAAAATTTTCATTTCTTCTGTCAGGAAAGTCCCCGAGATAAACAATTAATTTATTAAAAGTTTTACAGGAAAGCTAATAACTTAATTAGTTATTCATCTTGTAATTTTCCCATATAAGAATTTTTTATTCTTTTTAAGGGATTATATATGAAATAGCGAGTTCAATGTAGCATGTGTTATTGTTTTATATAACATCACAGAATGGGGCTTATAGTATGTTAAATTTGAACGTAATATGTATATACCTTCGCTATACATATGCGGATTCACACGCATGCATATATATATATGTGCAACAGCGTGGGTAAAACGACCGTTTTTTTTTCGCCAGCATATCTTGCCATGCTTTATTTTTCTTTTTTGCATTTTTGCTTAATTTTTACATTTTGCTTAACTTTTATATTTTGTTTAATTTTTACATTTTGTTTAACTTTTACATTTTTTAGTACAAATAGACAAATAATTTGATAAAAAATTTATCATCACTATTCATAGGATCCTCCTTTTGGGAGAATAAGAACTGACATGGCATAATAAGTACACAATGTGGTGTATAAAATATGTGTACATTTTCCAACTATTTAAACATAACTGATTAATTTTTATGAGGCTTTGTTATAAAAAATATGCTTGTACTAAATTTTAAAACGTAACCAATTATAAAAAAAATAAAGCAAAATTAAAAACATCAACACAAAATATTCATTTAAAAAAATAGCAAAATTATAATTTATGCATAACTTTAAATAAATAAAATAAAATAAAATAAAATAAAATAGATGATGGGGGGTGAGAATTATAACATCATTGTAACGCCACCAATGAAAAGTAAAATAAATTATAAAATTTAGGGGAAAAAATAACGCAATTTCCCAATATATATATAGGGATTGAAGCATTTTTTGTTTGATTTCTATCATATTTTTTAAATAATGCAATTTGAAATAATCTGGAACTACATAATCATAATCCTAAATAGATATATTTGATTTGTCTAAATTAGTATATATGAAAATTAGGTTCATTATGATGATAAAATTATTTATTGTAAAAAATAGTAAATAATTTAAATTGAATATAATACTTTTGAAATATCTATGAATTTTATTAATTTTGTGTGTATGCTAAAAAGGTTAATGAATAAATCAGGCTTGAATTTGATTTTTTTCTGAATTTACAGACTCTATATTTTTTTCATAATTTCTAGTATATAAAATGCTTAGTGGTAAAAACATAATAATAAAAGAAATAGCTAAAAGTATTGATATAGTTGTTGGATCATTTTTATTTCCACTTGAATTTGAAATATTGTCATAAAGTTTTTCACAAAATAAAGAAAACATTCCACCAAATAAACTTGTTATACCCAATAGTTTTCCAAAAACAACTGAAGGGAAAGCATTTAATAAAAAACAATAAATTTGACTAGTATATATACTAGCTGCGCACATATATAAAAATGCAGAAATCAATCCAGCAGCTTGATGCTTAATTAAAGCTGTTAAATGCATAAGAGCTGAAAATGCATTCATAATAATTATAATAATTGCAGCGCCATATTTGTTTATAAATCGACCAAATATAATACATGGGATAAATGATATTGGCATTAAAATGTTAATAATATTTATTATAGATTTATTATAACTAAAATATATATCTGTAACCATACCGTAAAAAACAGTAGAAATATTAAATAATATAAAATATACAATTATGCATATACTTGGATAACTTAATAATACTTTAAAAAATAACAAAATACTTTGTTTGTGAAAATTTTCTCCCTCTATTATATTTTTAGTAGCTTTATTTTTATTTACATTATTAGAAACATTTGTGTTTCCATTTTGGATTAAAGATGGTTGCATCTCTACATCATTATCAGTATAACTAATTTGTTCTTTATTTTTTGAATCTGATTCTTGATCATTTTCTAAATAATAATCTAAACCTTTAAATGGCTTCATAGGTAATAAAAATGTTGCAACTAATAAACAAGGGATTAGTATAATAAATATATATCCATAACAAATATAATAAAATGGGAAATGTGGATATTTTTTATAAACAAAATTTAATGTAGCCGGTACAGCATAACTTAAAGATGCAGCAGCCCCAATTACTGTCATTATAAATGTTGAAATATCTGGAAATAAATTTGAAACTGTAAGTATTGGTATGAATGCAGTATCTGCTCCTAGCCCTAAAAATATAAATCCAATTAACGTTGTATCTATTTTTGTAGTGTCAATTGACAAAAATATCCATGAAAGTATATTAAAACCTTGTCCAATTATTGCTGTAAATTTTGGGCCAATATGATCATATAAAAATCCACAAAAAACTGACATTGTAAAATGTATAGCTAATGTCATAGGATATAAATTATTTATTTTTTTATATTGTGGTGATAATGTTATATCAGCATATTTACTAATATTTAAATGTTCATATTTTCCTACATTTAATAATAAATTCCTTATCGATGTCCAATCAAAATATATACATGCAGATGTTGCTGTATATATTATTATTATTAATAGTAAATAAAATCTATGAATATTCAATGGTGTTTTTTGTTTTGCTCCGGGTAAGTTTGGATTGGTTTTGAGGCGCATGCCTTTAAGGAAGTTTACAATTTTTGTACAATTTGATTCATTCATTTCGAAATAAATATATTTTATATTCTCAAATATGTTATTAACTTATTATAATTTCTTTATACTTTAAATGCATGTAATAATATTGCGAAAACCTTGGTATGGAAAATTTTCTGAACTCGCACCAACCAAAGGGAAACTGTATATCTGTTTACTATATGACATATATATATATATATATATATTATATACACATATATTTATTTATTTTAGCCAGCTATCATATGAAAGATATTCGTATACATAATTATATATAATCGAAATGTGTTAAATAATGAGTAATATATTTTGAAAAATGTACCCAGACATGTATCAAATTTAATTAAAAAAAATAAAAAATAATAAAAATTGAGTAACTCAAATAGTTAACTAATGCGAGCCCCCAAGTCTAAAGAAATGGCTGGTAACCAAAAATATATTTATAAAATTGTATAATGAATAAACAGAAATATAAAAAATGTAAAATGATGAATAGCAAAATTAGCCAGAAAGGTAACTCTTCATTTTTTTTGTCAAATTAATTTTTTTCAAAAAAAAAAAATTTAATATATATGATGCAATATATATATTTATTTATCATATGTGTGAGCATATAATAAGTGGCAAAACATATTCATTGTTTTAAGTTTATATAGTTTTAATAAATATTTGAAACGAAAAATATTGTATACTACCAGAACCAAAACATAATTTATGGTTTATCTCCATATTTATAAATCCATAATATTTTTGTCCCCTGTTCATATCACTGAAATTATTATTTTTTTGTTATTAATTTATATATATAATATTTTTTTTTTATGTGATTCTTTTTTTTTTGTGGTCTCATTTTAATAATAATACAATTTTTATTTTTAGTTAAAAAATTTATTTGAATACACCTTCAATATATTTATTAAAATTGTTCTGATTATATAATATATTTATATGTTTTCATTTTTTTTTTTTGCATTCATATTCCTTAAAACTTTGTGAAATATATTCGTCTCCTTAATTTATGTTAAGAATCGGTATATTCTATACAAACAATTTTCCCCAATTATTTTGGTATGCATATATTCATTTCGTCTTTAGCATATTTTTGCCAATTTAAATATTCAAAAAAAAATGACAATATAATATATGCCATATTTTGTAATAATATAATCTATAAATAACATGCAGCATTTGCTATAGCCCTTAATTATTTAGAAATGTATATATATACTGAAGAAAAAGTTAACAAACTTTTATAATTCAGTACATGAATAGTTAAGTTATATATTAATTTTGAATCCCTGAATCTGATTATCCTTCGAGAGTTTGTATTTCATCATTTATATGTCTTCGATATGTAAGGAATAGAAGGGGAAAGGTTGATATTAACATAGCTATAACAACATATGCAAAGGGATCAGGGTTATTTTTATTTAAATCGACAATAAAATAATTATAAATAGGAATATTAAGCAAAGATAATAACCCACTAATCATACTTGTAGTTCCTGTGATTTTTCCAAAATGACATTTAGGAAACATAATTTGTATATAACAATATAATTGAGTAGTATAACATCCTGTAACTATTAAATAACAAAATGAGCTAAAATATGCAAATAATTTTATTTTAATTATTGCAAATATATACATAAATAAACTACTTACTAACAAAAAAAATATTATAATTATTATATGGAACTTATTTATTAAAATACCGAAAGATGCACAAGACAATATAGATAAAGGACCAAATATTTTTAATATAAATTGTATATCTGTATAATCCTTAAAAAATAATTTTGCACATTCATTATAATTAACTAATGATAAATTGTATATAGTAAAATAATAACATATACTAATATATTTTAGGGAAAAAAATACACATATTATTTCAGTTAATAAATTTTTTAAATTTAATTTAAATTTTTTCCATTTTTTATTATTGTCTATATGAATTATTATATTCTTAATTTCTAGTATATTTGAATTACTATTTTTTTTTTCATCAATATAATCATTTTCGTAATCCTCTCCTGATTTTTCCAATTTACCTACAATTTTATTGCCCATTCTCAATGATATATTATTATAATAAGTTTTACTATCTTCATTTTTTATTTCCCTTAAAGATATTACATCATCTAGCGATATTGTTGAACTTCTTTTTTTAATAACCAATTCACTAAGAGGAGTCAAAGGTGTTCCAACCAATTTGTCACTATTTTTTGAACTATGTCTACTTATTTTATTCTCTAAATTTTTATCTTTATCAATATTATTGATGTTATCACTTTTATCACTTTGCATGGTTTTATATATTTTGTTCATATTTACATTTTCATTTGGATTTTTAGATATGTCATTATTTTTATTTTCTGAAACTAAATATCCTTCTAACTCTTGAAGTGTATTACTACTCTTTTCAATTTCGAGTAGAGGATGAGGAGGATTTATATGCTTGAATGGTAGGAAAATAGCTATAATAAAAAAAAAAGGTATTAATATGATAAAGCAATATAAAAAACAAATATACTGAAAATATTCTGGATCTTTTCCTTTAGATAATAAATCAAAAACTATGGGTATACTAAAACTTAATGAAGCACAGCAACCTAATATTACTGTATATGTGGTATGATTTTTTGGAAATAAATAAATCAAATTAAGAATTGGTATATATGAAGAATCACAAGATAGACCTAAAAATATAGCGCCAATTATTATTATATTATTATTTGCTTCCTTTTGAAAACTTATTAATAGCCATGAAATTATATTAAATGCATGACCAATTAATGCTGTAATTTTGGGGCCAAAATAATCAAAAAATATACCAGATATAGCAGACATAATAAAATTCGAACTTATAATAATAGGATATAATGCTTGAACTTTTTTGTCTTGTTCTTCACAACTATATGATTTATTGTTGCCATCTCTCGAATTTGATTTTGTACTTATTCCATTGCATTGATCTATATATACATTTCCGTGATAAAAAAAATCAGATAATGAAATCCAGTTAAAAAATATTCCAACACATGTAGTTATATATAAGCAAAATAATATTAGCAAGCAATATTTTTTTTTTAAAGAAAAATTTACTATATCTACTTCCTTTATAAATCTATTTTTTAACGGCTTTTCAGTTTTTATTTCTTCTTTTGCATATTTCTCCATTTCTAAAAAAAAATAATTTTCGTTGTAATTGTATGCTTACTTCTTTCGTAAATCTACATATAATATAGGTGAGTGTACATTATTGTATATATGTTTCTTTTGCATGCTATATATATTTTCCTACTTTTTCTTTCAAAGATTTATTATGGGTTTTGGGGCTATTGCTCACGTTTTTTTTTCAATTATATTTAGACAAATTTATCTACAATACGTTCAAATAAATGTAAAGTCTTTTAATAATTTTTTTTAAAAAACAATAATGCACAATAGTTGGAATATATTTTTTGTGCAATTTATGCGATTTTTTTTTCGAGCTTTTTAATTTATTTTTTTAAATAAAAAGACAAAAGCTAAGTCTTTTTTGAATTGTAAACATAATATATTTTCCATAATCGTTTTTTAAATCTATTTAAAAAAAGAAGAAAAGCGCACACATAATAATGTATGCATTACACGGTCGTATAAAGAATGCATACGCACGTGTATGAACAAAATCGAAAGCTATTAGTATGCATATATAGCTAATTATATTAACGTGAAATAAATAAAATAAAAATAAAACAATTTTTCCTGAGCATGCAATAAATATTTATTGCTGGTAGTAATACAGGATATATTTTAACTCAAAAAAAATGAATTAAAAAAAATATTCGCTTCACATATTTTGTGGGCATTTAGAAATATACATCCATTAAATATTATTATATTCTTTTGTTTTAATTTTTTTTATTCAACTTTTCTTCATTTTAAGCATATATTCACTGTGTGTTTTATTGAATATACTTTTCCAACTTCTTAATTGATCTAGATTGTAAAAGGGAAAACCACGGTATTTCTACAAATTTATAATTATACAAAATATTTAGCACATTATTTCGAAATATTGTTTTTCCATTTTTTAATAATGGCATATCATTATATATAATTTCATATTTGCTAGGGTCATTTGAAATGTTGTAATGATATATACCATCTATCTCTATTAATAAATATGGATTATCATTTTTGAAAACTAAAAAATCGACAATTAAACCATGTTTCAATGAATATTCTGATTTGTGCATAATTTTTTTTTTATTAAAATAGCTAGAAATTTTATATTGAAAACTGGATATATTGGTTTGTTTGCTTCCCAATGTAAATTTTCGCCTTATAGACTCTTTTATTATATTAAATGGTATAAAAAAGGTAATAGGTATATTAGTAGTTATTTTATTTTTATTTAAAACAAAAATACGTTTATTTTTTTTATAATATAAATTTAGGCTAAGCGATATTTGGTATATCATATTATATTCTTCATCTTTTAAGAATTTTTTATATTTAAATATTTTTTTTAATAATATGCACATTTTTAAAAAGGTAATTAAATGGCTTTCAAGAAACCAATTACATAATGATAGTGACCAAACGCATTTTAGTAATGTTTTCTCCAAATCTTTATTGCATTCATTTGAAAAGTTATTAGGTACATTCCTGAATTGCCATCCTTCTATAAGGCAGGATTCGGCGTTGTTATAAGATTGTTCCCCAAAATTGACTTGATCTGAACCCTTACCTTTACAAATATTACAATATCTGTTGTTTATATTATTCCCAAGTTTCGGAGGGGTATCGATGTTATGCTGAGTAGTAATTTGTACCATATCAATGTCCCCCAAATTGTTAATATTTTCTAGTTTTACTGTTTTCATTTGTTCAATAGATTTTATTTCTTTAAATAATTTATGTATAGTGAAATCAAATAGTGGTTTTTTTATAATATTAAAATGATAAGATATATATAGGATAGTGCTCAAATTGTGAATATCAACATTGATAGAAGAAATTAATACATTCAATAAATATATCATTAGGTTTTGATGAAATATATTATTTCTATAATGAGACAAAAATATTTGAACAATTGCTTCTAAATGTATATATTGTTGACCTTTTAATTTAAATATAGACCAAAATTTTTTATAAAAATAGTCGTAATCCTTTTTTGATATATTGTTTATACTGTTAGAAAGAGCAAATAAAAAATTAGATAAACCTTGCATCGAATCGATTTCTTCTTTCCTTGAAAATATTATATCTGTAAATTTATATAAATAATTGAAACATTCTTTTTTTAAAATGGATAATTCTACAGGAGGTTCAATTACTTTATTGGATGCACTGATGGTGCTAGTAATAGCAGCTTCATTGTATTCAGTATATTGTGATTCTACATTTTCTTCCTTCACAAAATCATCAAATTTATCATTATGTAAATTATATTTTTTTGAAGAATCGGAGCTAAAGGTATAGAACAAAAAGTTGTCATTTCCATAATATTTTATTCCTCTTTTTTCATGTGCTTTAACAATATAGCAATAAATAGAATAATAAATCATAATTATTTGCTTAATTTCGATACATTTATTATTTTCTATAATAAAATTAAGTAAAGTATCGAAAATCGTTAAATCATTATAACCTAAAATAAGTAAACTCCTAACAACCAAAATGACATTTGACATATTTTTTGTATTAAAAAAAAAAAAATTATTTTTTTCCTTTTTAATAATTTCGTATATAAAAAAGTCAATAAATTTATCATAATAATAATTAACATTTGCTAAACTTATTAAAATATCAACAGCATTTCTCATATCATGATTTATATTAAATGTGCATATATTTGGTGAATAAAATATGTTATTTTTTTTTTCATTTGAATCATTTAAATTGGGAACATATATTTTTTTGTTTCCTTTTTCTTTTTTAAAATTGGAGATAAGTAAATTGTCGTTTCTTTGCGTTTCTTCGAATGTCTTCATTTCATATTTCTCTCCATTTCGATGGTTACAATCCTCTGTATGATAAGAATGGTCGCTTTTTTTATTAGCATTATAATTAATATTATTATCAATATTATTATCGATATTATTATTTTTTCCGCTAAAATGGGAATATGCAATATGGTTACCCTTTTTATCGCTTAAGTTGTTTATGCAATTTTGTTTGGTCTTATTGTGTATATATATTTGTTCAGCCCCATATGAATTTATATTTGTATCTATGTTTTTAGTATAATTTATTTTAAAAAAAAAACATTCAATTAAAAAGTAATATAAATTTTTGTTAATAATTTTCATTCTTGAAAAATCTCGAATTAAGGAAGATATGTCTCTTTTTGTTCCATCATAAAGCCATGTATTCCATTTTGAATAACTATTTGAATTAATCTCAGATAAATGCTCATATTTTTTATTTTTCATATGCTGGTTTATAGAATTGTTATCATATAATGATACATTATTACCTAACAAGATTAAGTTATAGTTACACACTTGATTATTTACAAAATATATTTGATCATACATAATTGTACTAATTATAAAGGGTATAACATTATTATTAAAAATCTGAACATTATAATTGACTAATATATTTATATATCTACATAATTCAAAAATAGAAAAATTTGAAATATAATTTTGTTCTTTAAATTTATTTAATAGTATATGATTAAAAGATTTTTTTATTTCTACACACATATTTTTTTGGCATAATTCAAAAAAATTTATAATTATTTTAATATCTAAAGGTATTTCATTTAATTTGTTTATTATAAATTTTTGTACATTTAAAAAATTGGTTTTGAATATATTACATTCAAAAATGTAAAGGAGATTACTTGACATAGAATGTTGCATCATATTTGGATTATTATATTCATTTTGTTTTTTGGTGGAAAAATTTATATTTTTTTTGATAAATTTATTAGTGGAATGTTGAACGTGAGCTTCTATCGATATACTGCTCTCTTTTTCATTTTCTAACAATTTAAATGGGATAGAATCATTAATATATATTTGATCTTGCCCTGATTTATTTGCATAATCTAAATTTACAATATAACGAATATAATTATAAAAATGATTATAATTAAGAAACTTAAAATGTTGTATATCTTTAATATTAGTGTCGTCAAATTTGATGGATAAAATTGAAAAAAGGAATTGTCTTATATCTATGTCGTTATTTTTTTTAGATAATATATTGCCTTGCTTTATAATTAGATTAACTATATGAATAAATAGATATTTAAAATTAAGAATAACATTCCTTTCTATATATGTTGTTTTTTCAAAATAATTTATGATTTTCGAAAAAGACCAAATAAAACCAATAACATATTTTTCCTTTAGACCAAATAAAACATCTACATTTTTTTGTAAAATAAAAATTATATCAACAAAATTTTGACAAACTAATTTATTATTTCTATCATTTTTGATACTTTCAATTTTATCATCTACATTTTTTACACCATTAATTAAATTTATAATTTTACTTTTTAAAATTAATTGATCATCTTTACTTTTTTTATTACTAACTTTTGGTTTTCCTTTTCCTGATCCATCATAAAAAATATGTTCATGTAATAAATTTAAGTTATTATTTTCTTTCCTATTATATCCATTATAATATCTACATAAGTATGGTATTTTGCCTATTATCGTTTCTTTTATCTTTACATGATATTTAAGCAATTTTGTATTTTTCAAATAATTGTTTATGTTTATTTTTTTCATAATATATCACATTACATTGTTTTTTATTTTATTTTTTGTATAAAAAATAGTATATCATGACAATTGTATTTTTCCCCAAGTATCGTGTATATATATATATGTATACATGTATAAATTTATTTTATTTACATATATTTATTTGGTGGGGAATATATCAATATATATGGATAGTCGAACGGAGAAATACTCGATCTTTATCCTTTTCATTAAATAATATTATACATTATAATACTGTATATATAACCAGAAATCCTTTAAAAAAATGATTTCAAATTGTTTTCGATTTTGTGCATTTTTATTTAGTCACTATTACAAAATATGTTTATATAATATTGTGCTATATATACAGACGTGGCTAGCTATTTCGTACATTTTGTTAACTTTGTACATTTCGATCATTTTCTAAATGAATATTGCCCCACCAAATTAACATTTTTTCATCATATTTATTTGTACACATGTAGATATTCACTGATTTAAAAAATTGATTTATATTTATCTTTTTCCACATTAATATATCATAACATATGTGAAAAAAAAAATTATGATACTAGCCACGGAAAATAAAAAAAGACTAATTTATTTATTAATATATATTTTATTTTTAAAGGGATCTATGAATATTTATATAAAGAAATCTCGATATTGTTTGAGAGAAAATAATAACTTATTTTATATAAAAAATAATTTATTTAATTTTTTAAAAAAAGGAAATCGAAGTACAATAATACATAATAATAATATTGAGAAAAACACAACAATGGATTTTTGTGAAGTGGATTTAGATGAGTTTTGTTATAAACAATTTGATAAAACAAATAAGTCATGCTCTCATATTCCTTATGATAAAAATGAATTTATTAATAAAGTAAATGAACTTATAAAGGAAAAAAAAATAAAAGTAGTACCTGGTTATGCAAGTTTTTGTAAGCACATATTTATAGAAAATTTTACAAATGCAACAATTGAAGCAATTGAAATAAATAATAAAAATAGAGGATTAATAAAAACAGATTATATATCAAGAAGAGATACAGAATTACCTGTTCTTATTAGATGGATATCAAAAAAAGATATTAAAGAAATTATAAAAGCAAAATATTTAGATTTAATTTTATATTCACGTGAACAAATAGAAAAAGAAAATCAAGAAACAAATAATATACCAAAAGTAAAATCAACTTGTTTATATTCAATAATTTCTATTAAACCACAAAATGAGGATTATGAACTACCTATGGCTCCAATTACTATGCTTAGAAACACACTAATAACAGAAGGGGGTAGTGGTGTTAGTTTAAATAGAGAGAAATATCTTGAATCTGTTAAATACTGGAGGAATCATGTCTCTATATTTGATAATTAAATTGTGTATTCATCACTACTTTGATATTTTTCATATAAGAATAAAATAAAGTAATAATTTTACTAAATATATATAAACTTTTCGTAAATGAAAATATTTACATATAAATATGGATAATAAATTTTCATATTATAATTTTTTTTTTTTTAATTATTATATATATTGTTAATGTTTATATATATATAAAATTGATATATTTTATGAATAAAAAACAAGAGAAATAGTTTGGGGGAATATACATTATTAATACATGAAGAATATAATTTAAAAAAGGGAAAGATATTTAATAATATTTTAAATTTAAGTACGTGAATAAATTGGTGAGTTATATTATTCACAATTAAGAGCTTGACTGAGTTTCCTCTGCTTTTTTTTGCTTAATAATATTTATAAGTTCTTTTGGAAGTTTCCATTTAGGAACAATTTCTTCAACACCATTAAAAATGTTTAATTTATAATTATAAGGTGGATTTGTTAATACTTTAACAAATTGCTGAGTTAATTCATCAGGAGTTGAAGCAGCAGATGTCAAAGCGATATTTTTAACATTTTTAAGAACAGAAAAATCCAAATCATTAATTGTATTTACTAAAATTGCATCTGTATTTCTTATTTGTGATGAATAAACTAATTTTTTAGCATTCGAAGAAGATTGACTACCTACTACTATTGTAATATCACATTCTGTACAAATTTTATTGAGAGCTCTTTGTCTATTAGTTGTAGCATAACATATAGAACCACTTGGTATTGTTTCAATATTAGGATATTTTTCTTTTAATTTATTAAGAATCAATGCACAATCATCTACACTTAGTGTGGTTTGTGTTACACAAAATAGTTTTTGATTTTCTGAAAAATTCAAATTATTAACTTGTTCAACATTTTCAACAATATGTGTACAATCAGGTGCTTCATTATATGTGCCTATAACTTCAACATGATTTTTATATCCTATTAATATAATTTTATATCCTTCTTTTGCCTTTATCTTAACATATACATGTACTTTATTAACTAATGGGCAAGTTGCATCTATTTCTATTAATTTTTTTTTTTTAGCTAGCTCCTTAATTTGTGGACTTATTCCATGTGCAGAATAAATTAATATACTACCGTCTGGTACTTCATTTAAATCTTCAATAAAAATGGCCCCTTTATTTTCTAAATCTTTACAAACAATATCGTTATGAACAATTTTATGTTTTACATATATATTTGTTTTAAATATTTTCAAACATTTTTCAACAGTTTCAATTGCTCGGCTTACTCCTTTACAGAATCCTCTTGGATTTATTAAATATAATATTTTGTCGTCATTTTTCTTATTATCATTTATTTCAGAATGATGCTCTTTCCAATTATTTTGTTTGTTAACTTGCGAATTACACATATTACACCCCCCATCGCAATTCGTCGCGTTTAATTTTTCATTTCTATTGTTATTTATACTCAAAAAATAAATGTCTTTATTTTTTTTAATATTAAATATGTTAAATTTTAATTTATAATTTGTTGTATAACTATTTGATCGTCTAAAAATGTTAATTCTATTATTTTTTTGATAATTATAATTCCCAATTTTATGAATAAATCCATATTTGTTAATATTTTTCCATTTTATTATAGTAGGTATCGAGAAATTTGAGCGCGCATTTAACATACCATACATTGGATTATGAAATGCATCATGTTCTACCTTTTTTCCTTTTACGAATATAAAAAAAAAAAAATAAACAAAATAAATCACTAAACAATTTAAAAATACTGAGCGTATTATATTAATTTGTTTTAAAAATATCAATATAGAGCCATACATTATTCATATTGTACATATATATATTGTATGTTTGAAATTCTCCCAATTTGATAGAATAACTATGTCACCCATTTTATGTATATATAAAACTTATCTATTTCTTCGTTTTCATTTTGTTTATAATATAATAGCATAAATAAATTTATATTTATTAAAATATAAATGCATGTATGTAGATGGGTGTTCCTGGTTTTGGGCTAAAAAAACTTATATTCTTTTTCCTATAAAAATAATCATAAATTGGGGTTGGTTAAGTTCAGCATTTTATGTTTTAAAAATAAAAAAGCAAAACAAAGGAGAAATATGAATAGCTTTAGAGCTGACAATTTGATTCTTTTATTTATCGACGACACTATAATGATTGTTTGTGAATAAATAATACTTTTATTTTTATATCTAAATAATATATAAAATAAATATATATATATTTGTTTATGCTTGATAAAATTTTTATAATTATGAAAATAAAAAAATAAAAAATTTGAATTAGTAAAATAAGTAACAATTAATGGAAATTGTGAAATACATAAAAATATAATAAATTTAAATAATGCAAATAATATTCTTTGAAAATGTGGCGCAAAAAAATATTTAAAAAAATTAAATAATAAAATTATAATGATATATATACTATTTTAAAATAATTCAACTATTTTAAAATATATAAGGCGATGGGAATACGAGAATGTAGATATTATAAATTAAGGAAATAAAGAAAGAATTTAATTAATATGGTTAACAAAATGATGAAATGTAGTTAACTTTGTAGAATTGAAAAATAAGAAAAAAAATATACTTATGTGAAATTAGTTTAAAGTTTATCTATTCATATATTTATGTTAAACATAATTTTTTTTTGGAAATTATTAACAAACTTTAAATTGAATATAAATAAAAATGAATTAAAATAAGTTATAAAATATAGATAATATAAAATAACAAAGAAGTTAAAACTACTAAAAATATTACTTTTTACAGAGAGGGTGTTGTATGCATTCATTTAATTAATTAGGTGACAAAAAAAACGAATACACTATATATTATGCATATATATGTGTGTGTATGCATTTCTATATATACATATATAAGCGAGAAAACTAAACAAAAAATATAAATTAAAAAGGGTTTGAGTTCAGGAATATACTTGGCATATAATTAGTTAAAACTTTAACAAAATTAATTAGAAATATAAACTTGGGGAAACGGGAGCTTGTTTACAACGATAAAACAAAACATAAGGAGTATGATCATTTGATAAATCTTTAGAAATTCGGTTTATTGATTTGGAACTAACTTTAGTAATAACCGAATCGTCCATTTGATACCATTCATTTTTAGAGTTATCACATTTTTCTGATTTCTTTCCAATAAAATAATAATGACCTGATGATGCTGATACACCACTGTGAATTATTCCTCCATATAATTTATAATCGAAATTGTTCACAACTATTTTTTTGTTAATTTTAACATGTGTTTTTATTTTTTTTTTCTCATTTGAGGTAAATGACCAGTTGTATCTGCAAGGGTGAAAATAGAAAGTGAAAAAAAAAGTGAAAATGGTTACTCGATGATATCCATATTTTCCAAAAAATAAAATAATTTTTTAAATACCTGTTAAGAATTAATATGAGATGACAAGGAGGTGATATAATTTCATTCCATTTAAGAGCATTTCGTCTTTTATTGCATTTCGAGCATTTGTATTTATTATTTCCATAAATTTTTTCCTTTTGAATATATGTATCAAAAAATTTTTGAATAGATTCTTTTTTGGTTGATTTAGCGGGAACATGAAATGATAAATCGTGAATAATTTCTTCCTTTTTTGAAATAAAAAAACATTTTTGACATTGAACTTTTTGTATAACAACTCCAGAAAATATTAATCTTAGAAATCTTTTTTCCGACCCACCCAACTGTTCAAATGTATATCTAAATAATTCTGTGACATCTTGTTGATTTCTATTGTTAAGTTCTTGAGGAAGTATGCTTAAAATGCTATATGGGGATACATATTTTTTATTCGTTGTGGACATTAATTTAAACAATATTTTCAACTCATATAAAAATCGTTTTGAAAGAAGGTTTGTGTAGCTATCATTTATATTTGGATTATTTGGATTATTTAAATTATTTGAATTAAATAATAATTTATTTTTGATAGATATTATGTTAGAGGAACTTTGGTGATTTAAGTTCATTATTTTTTCATTATCATCAATATTAAAAATATATAAATTAACAACAAATGAAACAGTACTATATAATGCTTGTAATAAACTATTCAAATAACATGTATTTCCTAAATTTATTAAACCAACAGGGGGATGTCTTAGTTTTCCTTTTTGCATTTTTTTTAATTCGATCATATCAATTGGTAGCATTAAATATTTGGGTCGTTTTTGTATTAATTTATCCGAACTATCTTGTTTTTTTTTTTCGATATGACTGTTAATTATATTTATTTCTTCGTAGTTGTTATTTGTTGTAGAATTTACTATGGATATCCCATTTCTTTGGGATATTTCTAATTTTTTATTTTTATTTTTTTCTCTTAAAAATTGTTCATATTCGTTTGATTTTATGTTATTATGATTTCTGATATAGTTAGTAATATGGACATTTGTTTGAATACTTTTACGATCATTTATTATTTCATTATTATTTTCACCACTATTTAAATCTTTAACACTTTCAATATTAGTTAACCTTTTTGATGATGAAAAACTTTCTTTTTTTTTTCGATTCATTTCTAAATTTAAATATTCTTTTTGTGTTTTTTTATCTATAATATGATTTAAATTGTCAACATTTTCATATGAAATGGTAGGGAATTTGTTAATTCCATTATTTTGATGGATATTTGATTTACTGTTTTCTTTATATTTATATTCTTCAAAATTTGCTGATCCTTCTTTATGATTATAATTATTTTTTAGACATTTTTTATTTCCATTTTTATATTCATCAAAATGATTGTCAAATAGATATTTTCGATCAGAATTTCCAATTTTTGATATTTTATTTTCTGAATTTTCATTATCTGGAATATTATAAAATGGGATATTTTCATTTTTTCCAATTAATTTTGAAATGTTGTTATATTCTTTTAGTTGAGTTTTACTATTACGATTTTCTTCTTTTCCATTTTCCTGTTCTTTAGAATTTTTATTTTTATTTTGGCTTTGATCGTGATCTTTTAATTTTTTTTTTTTTTTTTTTTTATCTTCAATTTTTTTATTGTCATTCTCATTTTTTAAAGAAGTTAAATAATTTGGCAAATTGTTAAAATGTAAGTTTGTAATATATTCCTTAACATTGTGGATTTTACTTTTATTTTTATCAAAATAATTGTTTTCATAGTCATGATCATAATCATAATCATCATCATCATCTCTAAACATATCATCATATGTGATTACCTGGTCACATTTTTCATTTAATTTAAATATCGAGTTTGGTTGCAAATAGTTAATATTATTAGTTAGATTTGCATGAAAACTTTTATTTGAACAACCCAATTCAGAATAATCATGAAAATAACGCTGATTTTCATTACTATGCGTATCTCCAAATTTTTCTGAATTTTTTTTATTATTTTTTACATTAAAGGAGTCAGATATTAGCATATCAAAACTCAATGATATATTATTTTGTTTAAAATTGTTATTATTATTGTTACTTTCAATTGATGTGCTATGAGAAAAACTTGTTTTATAATTATGTGGCTTAGATTGCATATTGAAATTACTAAAAATATTATTTAATTTATTATCTTTTGAAGGAAAAAATAAATGATCAACTTTAGGTAATGATGTATTACTACGGATATATGGATGGAATTTTGGGCTATTTTCAATATTATTTATATTTTTATTAATTTGTAAACTTTCTAAATTATTTATAATCGCATTTATTAGTTTTATTATTTCTGGGTCAATTTCATGTTCAATAAATTTCCATAAAAAATAATACTTTTTAAAAAATGGAATAAAATATATTAAAATTATATGAGAATGTTTAAAAATTCTTAAACCTAATATTTTATGATTTATGAAATAATAAAATTGCTCTAAACAAGTTTTGGAATTTAATAAATTTGATATTCTGCAAATAACAATTTTTATGCATATACCTAAAAATATTAACATTTTTATTTCATTAATATCTACACAAGATATTATATTTTTTTCCTTTTTTATTTTTTGGATTATGAATTTGAGCATATTTTTTATTCCATTTGTGTTTTCTGTATTTTCCTTGGCGTGTACAGACTGCTCAACTTCTCGGGTTTCTGTGTCAAAAAAAGTGGGAAAATTAACGAAAAGAAATGAAAACGACAATATATTAAAAAATTAACGAAAAGGAATGAAAACAAAAGTGCATTAAAATAACGTAGTAAATATACCTGATTCCATTGTCTCGGAATGGTTAGTTCCTATAAAATCCTGATTATTATCACGAAATTGAGATGTGAAATTTTTTGTATTAACCTCAATATTGGAAATATCGTTAAAATTGAAATCTTTTATAATATTTTCAACATCAAACAGATTGAAATAATCTGATTCATCATTATAATTTTCTTTATTTTTAGACTCAGGATAAGATGAAGATAATTTAGAAGAAAATTGATTATGAGTTTGATTTGTTAAATTTATAGTAGAAATAGAATTAATATTAATCGTTTTTTTGAGATAAATATTTTGAACGATTTGAGAATTAGCTGGAAATATATATTCATAGAAATTTTTTAAAAAGATAAGCATAAAATCATAATAATAATTATTGTTATTTTTTTTGAAAAAAGTAAAATTATGTATTTTTTTTGTATCCCAAAATAATATACACATTATATTCCAAATAGATATAAATTGATTAATATTAATTTGATTTTTTTCAATAAATTTTTTAGAATATAATTTTAATTCATTTTCGTCTATTAAATATAAAGTATATATGATATCATTTGAACAATTTTCTTTATATTTTATTAAAAATTTTAAAAAATAATTAAAACAAGCTTTTGTTATATTTTTATTATATTTTTTTTCTGCTTTCAGTAAGTTAAATAAATTTTTTTTTTTGTTAAAATCGTCGTTTTTATTATTTATCCAATTATATATTAATTTTAAAAAATATTTTTGGGGTCTAGAACAACGAATATTTAACCATATAGAAATAACTAAGCTTCTTATTTTACTTTCAGATAATAGTTTTATATTTTGAACCTGCTCATTAGATAAACATATTTTTAACAACATTTTACATTCGTTATATCCTACATATTCATTTGTTTCAATTTTATTCCAAGTTTTGTCGATTTTTCTTTCCAATTTTTTATTTGATTCATTAATTTTATTTTGTTCTTCTATTTTGTCATTTTGATAATATAAATAATTATCCATTGAATCTCCACTAGAATTATATGATTCAAAAAAATTATCATATATGGTATTTTTTATTTTTTGGATTTTTTTATTTCCTTCTATATCATCCTTTTCACTAACCAAGCTATTGATATCGCCCCCTTTTTCGATTCTGCCCTTTTCAATTTTTGCCACCTTTTCTTTACCAATTGAATCATTTTCACAAATATAACTATTATAACCATCATCTGAGTTTGACGAATTTGAAAATTTAAATTTGTAAAAGAGATATGTTTTTAGAAACCATTCAGCATAGCGAAAATCGATTTTAGGGTTAAACAAATATATAAGGTTTTCAGAAGAAAAATTTCGTTCAAATAAATCATTGTCTAATATAAATAAATAGAATAAACAAATAATACACGATACATATAATTGTGGATACATATAAAGTGTATTCAAAATTTCATCCATGATTTTTTTTTTTTCTTCACTAGGGGAATAAAATAATATTTTTCGAATTTTACTGATTTTATCATCATTTGTTAATTCTAAAGATAATAATATATTTTTAACAATTTTAAAATTATCTACAGAATATAAAAAGCTTTCACTATTCTCATAAAATTCATCATATTTTTTTAAGTCATTATTATTTTCGTATTTATTAAATTCATTATTATTTTCATATTTATTAAATCCATTATTATTTTCGTATTTATTAAATTCATTATTATTTTCATATTTATTAAATCCATTATTATTTTCGTATTTATTAAAGTCATTATTATTTTCATTTTTATCTTCATTATTAGACTGGTGATTTAATTTATCCATAGAAAATTCATTTACCATAGTTTCATTTGAATCTGTTCTAGTTAAATTTGAAATATATTTTTTTTGAAAATTTAAAGATTTATCATCATATTCAATATTATGGATTCGATCATTTAATAATTCTTTATTTATTTTTTTACATTTATATTCAGCAGGTTTTTTATGTTTACTATTTTTTTCATGCTTTTCATTTTCGTGATATTCATGTCTATCTTTATAATATTTTCGGTTTTTATCATCTTTATTTCTTTTATATTTTCGAAAATTTCCATATTTATCAATATCAAAATGTTCTATATATTCACTATAGGCATCACTTATTTGTTCTGTATCATTAGGATCTATGCATTCTTTAAAGCTTTCTTTTCCTCTTGAAGTGTAATAAATATCTGAATAATCATGACTTTCCCTTTTATAAAAATTAGAGATTTTTCCACATTTCATGTCATGTCCCTTATTATTTATAAATTTTTGAAAAATATCAAATGAACTTGATTTTTTTTTTTCATTTTTTTCATAAAATTTATCTAATTCGTTTTCTCTTTTTAATGGATCATTGGTTTCAACATTTTTTTTTTCTAATAATCTTTTTAAATGAAAAAAATTACTCGAAAAAAATCCAAGACTTTTTGTAGCATAACCACTATTATTATGTACAGTCGAATTATCATTATTTTTTTGAAAAAAATAATTATTTTCTTTTTCTTCATTTTTATGATCTTTTTTTTTTAAAACATTGTTAATTGATTCATCATAATTTTTATTTAAAATAATTCCATCTAAATATTTTCTTTCATTTTTATTATATATTTTTTTTAATTCGTTTTCTCTTTTTTCATGTTCACTACTACTATAATTATTATTATATTCTTCTATTGAATAATTGTATAATTCATCATAATTTTCTAAATAGTTTTTTTTATATTTATGCTTATTATCTATATAGCTTCTATTATGCTCATAATTTATATAACTAATTTTATCTCGATATTTCATTTTATCTTTTTCTCTAAATTTATCTTTGTCTTTTCCACTATGTTTTCCTTTTTTTTCGTCTATATATTTGTCTTGGTTTTGTAAAATATTATTTTGAGAATTTTTTTTTCTTAAAATATCTATTTGTTCATTTAAATTATCCTCTTTTGGAGTATGAATATATTGCTTGCTCATTTTTTTCTCAATTTTATTAATTGAATGTATATCTTTAGTATTATTTTCATTGTTAAAATTATATAAATCTTCTTTATTATTTTTTTTCAAATTTTTATTATCCCAAAAAGAGATGAAAAAATTATTTATATCATTTTCCAATTTTAGATTTTCTTTTAATATATCATTTGATTTTTGACTATGTTTTTTTTTTTTTTTTTTTTTTTTATCGAAAAAATTAAAAAAACTAAGTTGCATAGCTTTATCATTTTCATCTTCTTCTTGTTCACTTTGAATATCGTCTACAGAAGAAATTGAGTTATTAAAGCTTTCATTCATTATTTGTGATTTTTTTTTTTTTGAATATTTTTTTTTTTTTTTTTTTTTTTCATTTATAGTTTCCCAATATAATTCATTATCTTCTTCTTTTTCTTCTTCTATTTCTTCATTTTCTTCTTCCATTTCTTCATTTTCTTCTTCCATTTCTTCATTTTCTTCTTCCATTTCTTCATTTTCTTCTTCCATTTCTTCATTTTCTTCAACAAATTTTGATTCCCATTTTTTTATTTTACTATCATTTGCGTCATCTTCTTTTTTGTTTTTTTTAGTACTATGTTTAATATGTTTTTTTTTTTTAATAAAGCTTGAATTTGGGCTTAATGTTTTTTTTTTCGCTATTTCTTTATGATTTCGAACTTGTTTTATTTCTTTTATTGGTGAATTTAATTTACATACTCGGTTATTTATATTAAGACCTGTACCTTTGTTTATATTTTTGATTTTTTTCATTATTGTAGGGTCTATATTTTTATATTTATTTGTTTCCTTATTATCTCGTATATCTTTCTTATTATTCACATGAATATATTCATTGGAACTTTTTTCTATTTCATGAATTGAATCATAATCCTCTTTTTTATTTTCTTCCGTAAAATAAGATAGACTGATATTATCATCATTTAAATGGTTTGAAATGAAGGTATTTTTATTACTATTTTTTTTTTTTTTTTCCACTTTTTTTTTTTTTATATCCCCTTTTCGATTTTGTTCATTCATATTATTATTTATTTTATTGTAATTTTCATGATCATTCAAATTAATATCTATCTGATTCATTTCATCAACTTCACTATTATCATCATAGATAACTCGATGTTTACTTGTTTTTTTAATTTGAGAATTTACTTCTATATTTTTAACCCCTTTTAATTTATTATCATTATCATTATTATCATGTTTAGAGAAATCGGATGAAATGTTTAAAAATAAATCTGTTTTTGAATTATCTTTGATACTTTCGTCTAAAAAGTTTATATTAAAATTGTGGTCATTCATTTTGTTTCCTTCTTGTTTTTCTGCCTTTTTTATTTTTATATTATCTGATTCATTTTTGCTTTTGTTAATTTCTATACTTGGTCGATAATTTTTAGAAGCATCATTTTTGTATTCGTTATTATCAATTGAACCATCTTTTTTTTTTGTTAAATCATTGTAAGTTTTAGTTTTATCGATTTTTGAGATACTGTTATTTTTAGAAATATTATAATTATCGAAATTGTCGTTAATTATGCTAGCTACACTAATATTACTACTTGAATTTTGTTCCTTTCCTTTTTGTAATTTGTTTGTATTTTTTTTTTGCATATAAAGATTTTCTTTTTTTTTAGAAATACTATCGGAATCTTTTTCCTTTTCTAATATTATATTTTCTTCACTTTCTGGTGCATTAATATCACTTGTTTCTTTTTGTTTATTTATTTTTTTATTTTCTCGATTTTCTGATTCTTTATTTTTAATTTCTTTTTTTAACTCTTCATGTTCTTTTCCCTCTCCAAAATTATTATCGCTACTTTTTTCTTCTATTTCATCATCTTGTTCACTCAAACGGCTTTTATTTTCATCGTCTTTAAGATTATTATTAGTTGGGTAATTTAGCTGATTTGAGAAATCTGAATGATTATTTCTTTCTTCTGTTTTGTTCATTTTTTTGTCCATTTTTATATCACTGCCATTTTTGTTTTCTTCCGAAATGGTTGGCATTGGATTGAAATTCTCTTTTATTATAGTTTTGTTGTATGCAAACAAGGATTGCAAGTTTTTATATTCCCTTATGAAATCTTCATATACATTATCTTTAACGGATCTCTTTTTTCCATCATTTCCATGCTCATTCATTTCTGTACTTTTATTTGAATGTTCATTTTCAGGTTTATCTCCTTTTTCACTTTTATTTGAATGCTCATTTTCATATTCATCTCCTTTTTCACTTTTATTTGAATGTTCATTTTCATATCCATCACTACTTTCAAAATGATCATTAATGTTTTCCTCTATAGCTAATAAATCCTTATTTTTATCATTTTCATTTGTAGAATGGTTTCCATTTTTTTCAAAATCATTTTCAGTATGTTTCACATCAGCATTATCATTATCATAACATTTACAATCATTGTCTTTGGAATCGGAACGATTGTTAATATCTTTTTTTTTTTTATTCATTTTTATTGCTTCAGTACTATTTAAATTGTTTTCTTCTATTTTATTAATTTCAGTTTTCTGAAAATTATTTGAATTATCATCCACATTTTGTGGTAAAAATTCAAGTGTATTATCTTCAAAAGAGTTACTTAAATTTTTTCCTCTTTTTTCATTACAATTTTTTTTTTTTATGGTAATATGCTTTTGATAATCGTTATCAATGTTTTGATTTTCAATTATATTATTAGATTCTAAATTATCAGACAAATATTGTTCGATATTATATAACTCATCATGTTGTATACTTCCCTTTTCTTTTCCACAATTATTCATATTATTATCTGACTCGCTTATTTCCCGTTTTTTGTGCTTCTTTTTTTTTTTTTCCATTTCTTTATATTACTAATATATTAATTAATTTCTCTATTTTTTTTTAGTTTTCCTCCTTAGTTTAATAATTTTCGGATATGTTTGTAAATATAATATTGTGTGATTTCATTTTATCTTCACATTATGAAATACTTAAATGTGATTTTTTCATATAAGATATTATATGCATATATATATTTTTTTGTCACCTAAAATCGGAATATATAGAAAACATATTTAATAGTTATGTATCAATATAGATTTTAGATTTTGAAAATATCATCATTTTCATTTCCTTATGGCATATAACTAATAAATATAAAGGTATGCAATTTATATTTTTTTCTTTATTTTTTCAAACAAATTTCATAAATTATGATTATATTATTCCCTCTTATAATTTATAGAAATCGTTGATATACTATCAAAAGAAATCTAAATTATTTTAAAAAAATTATTGTTTTTTATTTTTAATTTTACCTTATAATAAAAATGCAATATATAATAGTATATATATATACATTTTTTTTTTTATTTTTTGCTTATTACATTTTTATTTGTTAATTTTATTTTTTACTAAATATTTTTCTCGGTAATATAAGTACTGCTTTTTTTTTCTTTATCACAATTATTGTTCCAACTATTTATAATTCATTTTTTTTATTCTTATTATTTATTTTTATTATTGTATAATGATTATTAAGTTGTTTTAAATTTTATTTAATTTTATCATTTTATTACTTATCCTATATAAACAAAATTATGGTACTATATTTGATTATCTCTGTTGTTTTTTTTTATTTTTTCTTTCCCTAGATATATCAAGGTTTGAATTATCGATAATGTGAATTTTGTTATTTTTAAATTCAAATTGCAAAAATATTATATATTCATGATTGTATAATTTTTGTACTTGCAATTTGATATGTCCTAACATTTTAAATATATATTTTTTTTACCCTAAACCTTGAAAAAATATGTTACCTTTTATCAAAAAATATAAGTTATTAATTTATTTCTAAATAGGTATATCTGGATAGTTATTCAAATATTACACTTTTAATTTTTTTAATTTTATCACTATAAAATTTAATGTATTTGTGATGATATATTCCTTATTGGGGCTATCTAATACATTTCTCATTTTTGATCACAAAATATTATATATACTATTTTTTCTATCATATCTATAACTTTACATCGTTTTCAATTTTATTTACATATATGGCACTTCCCTTTACCCCAAAACATATATCAAATAGCGAATATTTTATGATAAAATAATGCAAGCCCCTTTTATTTGTTCATTTTATTTCAGCGGCTAGTTATGTGTATCATATAAAATGAACAAATAAAAGGGGTGTTGCACACACACATTTGTTATATATATACACATTTAATATAACACATTTATTTAGCACATGTGTTATATACAATTAAAGAATGGTAACTCCAAGTATCAATACATTCCCATTACGGGGAACTATTTAAAGTTGAAAAAAAAAATAATAAATTATGAACAGAACTGATATAAGCTTAATATAAATCAAACTTTATTTGGTGTATTGTTTTTATATTTTTTTATGCATAAACCTATGGAAGTATATATTCATTTATTATGAGAAAAGGCAATTTTTACAAGACGATAAGAAATGCAACTCAAATTATATAAGTATTTTATAGGTACATAAGTTTTTTTAAAAGGCTATAAAATTATATTTTTTTTCATTTTATGGAAATCGAAACAGGTTTAATTTTTATACAGGAGTCATATTCGTTTTTATATAATTTTAAAAAATTATGTTTTGAGTTATTTTATGATTTATTTAATAATTTTAGCAACTAAATTTTTCAAAAAAAAAAAAATGTATTGTGTTAGTTGCATACATTGTAAAATATGATCATCAATATTTTATATTTCGATATTCATGGCAATACAATTAATCTTTTTAATTTACGATATAAAAAATATTTTAATTTTAAAGCTCGAAAATTAGCATATGAAGGAAAAAGATACATAAAAGTATATAAAAAAAAATTATTACTTTATTTATAAAATGTTATGTTAAAATATCCATTTTTTAGTTGTTACTTTTAATTTCTCCTTATGCACTATTATAAATTATGCATGGAAATAAAATCGTAGTTATACGTATTTGTGTATACATATATATATATAAGTATATACATTTTTATTATATTATTTATAGATATAATCTAGAAATTTAATTAATAATATTTTGCATGCCATATTAGTAGATATTCAATGATCAATTGGTGCCATAACCAGAACTAATATGTCTAAAAATTAAATTTGTGTTTAAAACAATTTTTTCATACTAAAAAAAATAAATGAAAATAGAAAATTACTAATATAGAAAAAATATAACTTTTTTCTGTTTCATTAATTTGAAGATTTAATAGCACATTTTTTTGAATTATTTTATTTATTCTATTATAATCATATTTTT